>NW_015539863.1:1060131-1066185 GCF_001515605.1 Sinocyclocheilus anshuiensis
CTTTCCTACCTATATAGATACATAATAGATTACATATACTGCCCTATATCAAGAGTGATATTGCCATATATTTTACCTATAATATATATGTAATGTTTACTTGTACATTCTCTGGATAGATGAAGATAATAAGTGTTTGACATATACAATCCCCACAGAAAATTTGTATATGTACATATGTTAGTAATATCTATATGAAGATTTTTATGTTATTATATGTAGCAACCATATGTCAACAATAGCTATATATTGTATTTATATATGCAACTTCCTGTCTGTCTATATTGTCCTATCGAAATTTTTAAAAAGTCCATTAAAAATAAGTCTATATTTTCTATACTAATATAATATCAAAATAGGTTTTGTACACATTTGTATGGGTATGAAATTGTTTCAAAATCTAATAGGTTTTAAATATGTTTTACTTGCATTTACATGTAGTCATTTAGCAGACACTTTTATCCAAAGCGACTTACAAATGTGGACAATAGATGCAAACAAAATCAACAAAAGAGCAATAATATGCAAGTGCTATGACTTCAAATGGCAATTTTAGATATGGAAATGTAATATATGTACATATGTTACATTTGCGTATGAGTAATTTTGAGATTCTTCTGAGAATATGCAGAGCTGCAGGTGATACACACAGCCAGGAACAACAGTACTTTTAATGTACGTTACATAGCATGCATTTTACTCATATTTAAAGGGGTCCTATTATGCTCTTTTACAAAGTCTTGATTCTGTTTTGGGGGTGTACTAGAACAGGCTCTCATACTAGGTTGTTCGAAAAACACATTATTTTTCACACATTTTACATTATTACAACACCTCTCTCCCCAGTCTATCAAATGAAGGCCCGCCTTCTGAAATACGAAATGTGCTGTGATTGGTTAGCTGGGCCAGTGTGTGCTGTGATTGTTTACAAAGTCTTGATTTTGTTTTGGGGGTGTACTAGAACAGGCTCTCATACTAGGTTGTTCGAAAAACACATTATTTTTCACATATTTTACATTATTACAACAACTCTCCCCCCAGTCTGGCATGAACGGCTCGAATAGTACCTGTATCAAATGAAGGCCTGCCTTCTGAAATACGAAATGTGCTATGATTGGTTAGCTGGGCCAGTGTGTGTTGTGATTGGCAGCACTCAGCGCCTGGTCGGGAAATGTCATGACCCTTAACATAGCTTCAGTGTAAATATTGCGAGCTAATAACTGCGAGCTTCAGTGTAAATATTGCGTCAATATCAAATCAATTTGAGCGCGATTTATACCCGGATGATTGTAACCACTCTAAGTTCGTCTGCCTTGGGAAAGCTAGCGTGTCAAATCCCGGAAAATATGCGTTGTAGTCCAAACGAGTCGTTCGTTGTAGGTTTTGAAAAGTTACATTTCTGTTAAATAAAATATCTCCTTTTGAATTGGACTTTGAGCTTTGTAACTTTGCAGATCTTTTTATGCTCAAACAGCAACATTACAGACTAACTAAAGTTGAAAAAGTGAAAAAGCATAATAGGACCCCTTTAATATTGTATTTCTGCTAATTTGTTAAATGGTATATATTAAAATGTTAGTTTTAACATTATTCAGTATAACCTTGGTTTGACCAGTCTGTTTTACACAGGTGCTCGGATAAAGCAGAGGTCCTATATTAAGTCGATGCAGAATACAGCTTTCTCCTGAACTTCTCAAGAGGCTGTGAATTTGTGATTGTGAAATCAATGTAGGATGACCCGTGCACCCTATTTCTGACTCTCCTTCTCGCTTTCATTCTCTCTCTCACACACGTTCTCCTTCTGCATGCTCTTTATGACTCACACAGCTTGAATCTATCCCCTCCACACCACAGCTGTAGTTGTAAACCCCCTCCACTTGTCACTCAATCACAGGGCTATTACCTCCAATAAATCTGCACTAGACTGACAGCCAACATAAGCAGCGGAGAGCTGCCCTTTATTCAGTAGTCTGATCCTGCTAGGCAGCCCAGAGTAGCTCGTGTCAACTTTACACTCACTGAGGTAAACTTTACAATGGAGATATAACAACTGAGGCAAAGTTTACACTTGCTTTCAAGGCAGTGTGATATAATAAGGTGTACAATCAAAGGAGCGGAGCTGGTTAAGTCAAGCAACTTTACACCTCCTGAAAGAAACAAGTGCAATTATAAGTGTTAAGAGTCAGGAAATTCTTTAGAAAACAGATGAAACAGGAAGAGAGACAACTGAAAATGACAAGTTAGGCTAAATTTTACATCAGAACAAAAGGTTTTAGCAGAGGGGGAAAAGGGAGAGATCTAAAGAGCTATAAGAATAAAATGCTGCTACAACATAATTATGCCATATTTACACTGCTTGAATAAATTGGGTGAAAATAGTTCATTTAAATTAATTCACACAACAGAAATACACAACACAGTGAATAAGTTATGAAATTCCTAAAACTCTAGCACTCTCTCCTAGGTAATTGTACACCCTTAGAGGCAATTAGAGGAAGTGAGTGTGGAAAAATCTCTCAAAAAAGTCCATTCCATTTTGGTCCAGAGTGAAATGAGGTACAGCATCTTCCAGTGTTCACAAACCATTCTACTCATACAGCACTTGCTATTGGTTTGTCTGTCCTATTTGAATGACTTGCTCCTTGAACTTGTTGTGCTTTATTTTGTTTACATGGACGCAATTTAGCTCTCAACTCTATCAGTGCTGACTTTAAATCTATGGCAGTATTATACTTCCTGCTCACATCACTCATTTTAAAACTGTAATTAACACAAACATCAAAATGGCTTTCCTCTCCCTCATTAAGGTAATGACTTTGAAATGATGAAAGTCAATGTCCTGCTGGTTTTCAGGAAAAGCGCAATTCAGTCTTAGACTTTTAGCAGCTTCAGGCATATAGACAAGAGAGCAAAATTTCAGAGTCAGTCTGTCCTGCCCCAAAGGACCTATTAATGAGAGCTACCTATAACCAAGCATTGCTGTTTGAGACCCTCTACACCCCTCTTTTCATGATAAAGAAGTTCCCTATTTTAATTATTCATTTAATACTTTAAAAACAACTTGTTAGGTCTCAATAAAACAAACAAACAAATGTAAGACAAATTGTTGGACAAAAAGCAACAGTGTAAAAAAGCAATGAAAAGCAACAGTGTTTTGCTAATGTTCAGCTTAAGTTAATGAAATGTTACTTCTAAATGTGCAGATTTTTTTATGCAAATGTTAAGGGAACGTTCCATTTTATAAATATGCAAACATTATGTGAACGTTACTTTTTAATTTTGTTCAAAACATGTTCTGATACAAGTAGCAGCATTTTTTTTTTAAATAGCATTTTGTCCTAATGTTTTGAGAACATTATTAAAGACAAGATAACGTCCCAGTTAACAAATTATGTTCTAAAAATGTTTTCTTAAATGATCCCTGAAATTTGAAGACATCCTTTTTTTTCACATTTTTTTTATTTTTTTCTTGGTTGTACAAATGTACAAAAAAGGAACATGTAAACATTATGTAAAATTTTGTTTTTTTATGTTCTCTGGAAATTTTTAAACAAATAGTAACATTTAAAAACATTAGATGAACATCCAACTAAAATGTTTCAGAAATAAAATGTTCCATGAACGATGTATAAATATCGTGTTTGTGCTAACACTATAGAACATTAGTAAAGACCAGATAAATATAAGCAAATGTTCTATTAAAATTACTGGAAGAACGTTTATTCACGACTTGAGAGAACCTTCACCAGAACAAAGTTCTGGCAATGTTCCATGTTAGCTGGAATCATAAAGTATATTTTTAGCTTAACTCTTTATTTTATAGGTCTATAACTGTCATCTATGTAACTGGAAGTACCACGGTCAGAACTGTGGCTTTGCGGTCAATGTGAGTCCATATTGAGTCGTGGTACCCATATGAGAGACCAGTGCACATCTCCATCCTGTTCTCACCTTGATTTCCAGTTTGATACTTTGTCTACCAAAAAGTGTGACTTGAGCATGCATTAGCATGTAAACAGACCTGATGATTTGACAACCATGCTGTTATGTCATTTGCACAATGTGTGTGTTTAGCACCTCCCATAGGAAAGAAAAATCAAAAGTGAGATCTCTTTAACATCTCAAATGTTTCTCCTAGACAGCAATGAGGAGGTTACTTTATGATCGAATGGAGATTGTTGCTCGAGTCTCCTGCTTCTCAAACTTGTCTCCTGAGACAAAACCTCTAAAACTCTCACAATGGTCTCCTTTAAAGCTTTAAAAGAGATCTTAACAACATCACACATTGTGCTCAGATATTTCTACTAGACTCTGGTGGTCTCACATATGTCTCCTTTAAAGTTTTAGAAGAGATCTCAACAAAATCACACACTGTGCTCAGATATTTCTCCTTAGCTAAAGACTTTGGATCCCTCACATTTGTCTCCTCAAAAGTTTAGATTAGAGATCTCAACAACATCACACACTGTGCTTAGATTTTTCTCTTTAGCTAAATAATCTGGGGGTCTCATATTTGTCTCCTGTAAAGCTTTAGAAGAGAGCTCAACTTTACAAAATGTGCATCAAGTCAAGTACTTGAAAGGCACTAAATAAAGCGGGGGAAATCATAAATTCAGAGTTAATATGCCTATATTGAGAGATAAATTATGCATAAATAAGTATAATGTTACTTTTTATAGGACAATGTTTATGTACTTAGGCACATAAATTGTTGTTGGAAATAGTAATGTACCAGATGCCTTAATCAAAACTGATTTACAGAAAATGTAAACCTGGAGTTTTCTTTGCTGAAAGGCACATAAATGGCTTATGTCTTGATTATTAACTGACTAATTTGATTATTAATACATATTACATAAGTGAGATCTCTTTAACATCTCAAATGTTTCTCCTAGACAGCAATGAGGAGGTTACTTTATGATCGAATGGAGATTGTTGCTCGAGTCTCCTGCTTCTCAAACTTGTCTCCTGAGACAAAACCTCTAAAACTCTCACAATGGTCTCCTTTAAAGCTTTAAAAGAGATCTTAACAACATCACACATTGTGCTCAGATATTTCTACTAGACTCTGGTGGTCTCACATATGTCTCCTTTAAAGTTTTAGAAGAGATCTCAACAAAATCACACACTGTGCTCAGATATTTCTCCTTAGCTAAAGACTTTGGATCCCTCACATTTGTCTCCTCAAAAGTTTAGATTAGAGATCTCAACAACATCACACACTGTGCTTAGATTTTTCTCTTTAGCTAAATAATCTGGGGGTCTCATATTTGTCTCCTGTAAAGCTTTAGAAGAGAGCTCAACTTTACAAAATGTGCATCAAGTCAAGTACTTGAAAGGCACTAAATAAAGCGGGGGAAATCATAAATTCAGAGTTAATATGCCTATATTGAGAGATAAATTATGCATAAATAAGTATAATGTTACTTTTTATAGGACAATGTTTATGTACTTAGGCACATAAATTGTTGTTGGAAATAGTAATGTACCAGATGCCTTAATCAAAACTGATTTACAGAAAATGTAAACCTGGAGTTTTCTTTGCTGAAAGGCACATAAATGGCTTATGTCTTGATTATTAACTGACTAATTTGATTATTAATACATATTACATGGTAGAAATGTTTGAGCTCATATTGAGGCATTTGACTTGGTGCACACTTTGTAATTGTGCTCAGATATTTCTACTAGACTCTGGTGGTCTCACATATGTCTCCTTTAAAGTTTTAGAAGAGATCTCAACAAAATCACACACTGTGCTCAGATATTTCTCCTTAGCTAAAGACTTTGGATCCCTCACATTTGTCTCCTCAAAAGTTTAGATTAGAGATCTCAACAACATCACACACTGTGCTAAGATTTAGAGACTCTGGATCTCTCACGTGTCTCTTTTAAAGCTTTAGACGAGGTCTCAACAACATCACACACTGTGCTCAGATTTTTCTCCTACACTAAAGACTCTAGAGCTCTCACATTGGTTTCCTCTAAATTTCAGAAGTGATCTCAATAACTTTACAAAGTGTGCACCAAGTCAAATGCCTCAATATGAGCTCA
>NW_015539863.1:1066336-1079423 GCF_001515605.1 Sinocyclocheilus anshuiensis
TGGCTAATTTGATTATTAATACATATTACATGGTAGAAATGTTTGAGCTCATATTGAGGCATTTGACTTGGTGCACACTTTGTAAAGTTATTGAGATCACTTCTGAAATTTAGAGGAAACCAATGTGAGAGCTCTAGAGTCTTTAGTGTAGGAGAAAAATCTGAGCACAGTGTGTGATGTTGTTGAGACCTCGTCTAAAGCTTTAAAAGAGACACGTGAGAGATCCAGAGTCTCTAAATCTTAGCACAGTGTGTGATGTTGTTGAGATCTCTTCTAAAGCTTTAAATGAGACCATTGTGAGAGTGTTAGAGTTTTTGTCTCAGGAGACAAGTTTGAGAAGCAGGAGACTCAAGTAAAAG
Organism: Sinocyclocheilus anshuiensis; assembly: GCF_001515605.1. NCBI lineage: Eukaryota > Metazoa > Chordata > Actinopteri > Cypriniformes > Cyprinidae > Sinocyclocheilus > Sinocyclocheilus anshuiensis. The sequence continues at coordinate 1,066,696 of NW_015539863.1, forward strand.
TTTAAATTCAATCTTAAAGTAACCTCATTCCTGTCTAGGAGAAATATTTGAAATGTTATTGCACAATGATTTAACAGAGGAAACCATAACCTATATTTACATAAATGCAAAAATGGGCTATGATAATACAACATTTTAATTTGTATTATTTGTAATTATTTAATGCTAAACAGGGGGCGGGGGTGACACTGGTACACTAGTGTTAGATTTGTTAAAAAAATGTATTGCTCTTATTGTAAACATCTTGCACTTGTAAGTCCTTTCTAGTGTGTTTGGAAAATGTGGTGTATATAGAATACTTGACACTGAAGTTAAATGTAAACATTTAAACTAGTAACCCTTTATATTCTGAAATGTTTAATGCTATTTAAATGATAGTGTTAGTATTTACAATATTAGTAAAAGTTTAACGTTTCTCCTAAAATAAAACTGAAGACATCTTAAGACAAAGCTGATATCTCATTGAGACATATAAGAGAATCAGCCCTTAGTATCCTGAGCGTAGAGTAACCTCTGTCATCACCATAGCCTTGTGGGCAGCACATCAACATGACGGCACAACTGCACCTCAGACAGCATGGGTTTGAATACCCGCTAAAGGTACGTTCCTGCTCCTGTTCAATTCTCACCTGTCTAATAGTGTGCTGTCTCTACTCCTACTGTCCTGACCATTAAAGGTGAAAAACCCCATTGCAATGAAAAAGCAACCTCTGAGCAGTAAAACATTTTTATAATGGAGTCTTGCAAGAGATTAGAGCAAAACAATAAAGAGATCTGCCATGTTTCTCACACGTTTCTCTCCCATTGTCATTTTGGATTCCTTTCTTTCAGAACTTTCTCAGTTGTGTCTACTTTTATTTCTCCTAAGGATTTTTAGGAGAAACATCTAAGACACTGTTGAGACTAAAATAAGAAATACATGAGAATCACAACTATGTCTCCTGAGAGCAAGCTCTGAGCAATAAAATATTCCTATAATGGAGTCTTGATAGAGATTGCAGCAAGACAATAAAGAGATATTCTGTTTCTTCCACCACATTCTCAGTTTTGACTCTTTTTCTCAAATATTTCTCATGTCTCATTTGTGTCTACTTCCATTTCTCCTAAGGAATTTTAGGAGAAACATCTGAAATGCTGTTGATACTTAAATGAGAGATATATGAGAATCGTATCTAAGTCTCCTGAGCTTAGGAAGAGCAACCACTGAGCAATACATTTTTCCTATGGGCTTTCTTTTTATAATGTAAATGTAGTTGCCCTGCAGGTGTGAAACCCCTTGCCGTTAAACTGCCCTGTATAAAAAAGCCTGTTTGTAAAGGTTAGGTGAAAAGAGAAGTTGTGTACTGAAATTCAACACCACTTCACTGCAAACTCAAGAGAGGCCGTCAGAAGATTAATGAGCTATTGGGCTAGAGTTGTGCCGTTTCTCATGCGCAAGGCCCACATTAGTGGAATAATTAATTTTACAACGCTAGGGTGCTGTGTCCCTGCCGAGGCATGGCATGTGGCTATGATAAGCATTCACTAATTAACCACCTAAAAGAAAATGGAGGTGCAAGCCACCTTTTGACATTCAAACATTTTGGAGCAAAACAAGCTTTCAGAAAGAATGTTTCTAAGCAGGAAGTGATGCTCGGCTACTTCTGAATTCACTTTTCAAATACAGGCCGCTCAGTGGATTTTCGATTATGCAAGAAGGCAACTTTGCCAGATGCCCGCAGGTGGGCAAAACTGACCCCTCACCTGGTGGCAAAGTATTTATCATGATAAGAATAGATAAACATCAGTCTCACACCACTTCAGCCCACAGTCAATATGTCTTGAATGCACATGCTGAACTTTCTTCCTCTAGATACCTCATCTGTGCATTTCCGTGCAACAGAAATTAGCAACATTAGAGTCAAGTGGGGGATATGATAATACCCAGATGCATAAAACATGTGCTCGGTGAAAGTGTGTGTCTATGAGAGTGACTCACAGGTAAAAACACTGACATCGATGATGCGTGAATTTAGATTTTTCTGAACTTCATGACGGTTTTAAGCTCAATGCATGATTAACGGCGCCAGCTCAGGTGCAATTTCAAACACTGCATATTTGAAAAGATGAAATATAAGAAAGATTTTTTTGGTGTGCTTTAGACTTGAGATTTTTTTTTTTTAATGTTCCAAGTGTGCCCGCACTTACATACTGCTTATGCATACAGTATATGTGCGGGTGTTTGCTTGTGTGCATAAGCAACCGTCTACTAAAGAATAGCTAAAACTAGGATTCAGACCACAACAACTGGTCTAATTCAAAATTTTCCCATAACAGCAGTAATATCTATGAGCCAGTCATGATAAACGAGCTGGAAAGACTCCGTGTGGACATCAGCATTCCACAGGAAATCCGTCTCGCAGAGTCTGGCAGGCTAAAAGACTGTACTTTCTTCTGACAAGGAAAAAACACCAACTACACAATGGAAAATAGCATGAGCTTCACTGTCAGGAAGTTGCTGTTATAGATGGTTGAGGCAATTGTCAACGCAACTGTTGGCCATCGGCCCACATACCTCAGATGGGGCAGTCACTGTAGTCAACTTGTACACATCAACCTTATGCGCTTCTCCGGAGCTGAAGAACGTGTGTTGTGAGGTTCACAACCAGCAGTCAAGCAGCTATAGAACCATGAGCTACTTTGGACAACAGGCTTGCATCTTTCTTTGGCTATTATTTTACAGGAGAGAAAGGCAATAAACTATTATACTTTGGATTTGACTTATTCTACTGCATTGTGACTCATTGTATTGAGATCTTCAGTGGGTTAAGGCCACAAAATCTCATAGAGTCAAGCTGATTTAAAAACTGATAATGATTGAACCTTGAACCCACACAGGGACAAAAAAGCCTTTGGTCTCACCAATCAATGACCTGGTCCCACCCTAAAGAACCTGGTAACAAAGCTAATACCTGAAGTCTGGTCTGTAGAATAGCTCTAGGCAGCTTCAGGATTCCCTCAGGCTTGACCAGGCGCTGTAAGAATTCACTGCTCGTCTATCTGCCTGAACTCATGTGTCACAAGACGAGCTTCTTAAATAATCACAAGCTACAAGAAAAGGGAACCAGGAGTGACTGACAAATACAGAGGCAATGGCTTGCAAAGAAATGTTGTGTGAAGCACACTTCTATTGACCTGATCAACAGCCGGCTGCAACAAACCCCTCCAGTTATACCTTAAAGGGATAGTTCACTCATAAATTAAGATTCTGTCATTATTCACTCTTATGTTGTTCCAAACAAGACTTTTACTCATATTCACAAATGAAAATATTTTTTAATGAAACCTGGGTCACACTTTAGTTTGGGGACCAATTCTAATTTGCTATTTTCACTGATTATTAATAGTTAATAAGGTAATTGTTAAGTTTAGGTATGGGGTAGGATTAAGAGATCTAAAATATGGTCATGCAGAATAAGGCATTAATATGTTATTTTTAAATACTAATAAACAGCCAGTATGCTAAAGTGTTACTGAAACCAGAATTTGACCAGAATGTCACTGCATCCCTACTGACAAACTTAGTTACTGGCCCAGATCTTTAAATACTAGTCGTCATCAACACCCAACAATACACTACAATGTTCTTCTCCTTTTTGCAGCCTGTCTTTATACTGACAGCAGAAGAAATCCACATGCACAACATACAGTACAGTAAATGTACAGTACAAGCTGCTTCCACATCAGCAATCAACAAACTCACAATTAAAGTTATCAATAAGACTATTAACATGCATTATAATGTATAAATAAATGGGGCCATTTTTTGTTTCTGATTTAGACTTTAAGACTGACAAAGCTCTCATGAAACTTTGCTCATGGAACTTAACCTAAACGAGAAAATGAGGACACTGTTAAATAATTTCCTGGAAAAAATATATATTCATGAACAGTAAGACTCATGAGGTCTTGTGTACACCCTCCCAATCTTGTACTTGACAACACAGTATGCAATTAATTGGCATTATTCAGGGATAGAGAATGTGTACACCCAAGAAACTCCTCAACAATGGTGAGTTTGTACCCTGTGGATGAGCTATTGGTCATCTGCAGCTGTGCTGCTACATGGATGGCAGCTCAGGATATTCACACAAAGTGCATTCAAAACGTTGCAGGTAACCAGACCAAAGGTATTCTCAGACACGTCTGGAGATGGTGAGAAGGGACTCACCTGCCAAGCTGAAAACAAAAGGAGTTAAATGAAAGGAACCGTGAGCCATCACCCACCAGGACCAACACATAGATGTGAACACTGATGGAAACTGTTACTCCCACACAAAACTTATCAGTGCAAAGGTTGCATAGCCCCGGCAAAAATGATACCTAGTAATAGTTTGAGAAAATAGAAGCCCATCTAGCAGCTCCAAATTGAAAAATAACAACTATTTCTGAACAAGTTTTAAACTCTCTTTCTCTCTGCCTTGTTTAGTAGTCCCTGAATCAATGCCGCACCCTGTCTGGCCGCTCAAATAAACAGATTTAAAGAAATTACACACTTCACCTGTGTAATCTTCACAATCTTTACTGTAATTACAGAAAATAGCACCATAATAGAGGGAGATCACAATAAGTTACTGAAAAGGAAAAAGAAAATGAGAAAGACCTTTGAAAAAAGAAAAACTTCAAGTAGTAAAAAAAAAAAAAACATCATATTGAATGACAGAGTGGGCATGGTAAATGTGCTGGATTTCTGATATCCTAGACGTGAGATGTAAAGATATAAAATTATCAAGGTTACATTATTAGGAGCTATCAAGCTAGTGTGCTTTCAAGATATCATGATTGTATCAATTTCTGCTGCCTCGGTCAGAATCCATTTACGGATGCTAGTAATAGCTTTTCTTTGTACATCACAGAGGTTTGGAGTTATGTGCTGGGTCAAACAGGGACTACTCCTTCTGGCTGCTTGATAAATACCACACTACAGCAACACATACACACACATAGTCACTCTGGTGCCAAGACCTTGAGTCCCTGCTTAGGCAACAGATGGATATTGTCTGTGGACAGATTAATGTGTGCTCTGGGCCCCCTCCTCTAATCCCTGGATGAGGGAAGAGGGGAAAGGGACTTATTGATCCATTCATCCTCCCATTCATATACCACAGGTGTTCCACATGTTTCATACACTCACAGTATGCAGAAGGCCTGAGGACTGTACATTAGCCCCACTGAGGAGAGAGACACTGCCTACACTGTAAAAAGAACTATGTACCATGATACAGTGGTCATCACGAGAAAATACCATGGAACTGAAATGCAATACGATATTAACAGGATATTAGGAAATGCCAAGAATACAATCGCATTACCATGGTACATGTCCAAAACTCTCATGGTAGTATCTTGGTCTGTTCTTCTTCTTTTTTTTTTTTTTTTTTTTTTTTTTTTGTAAGGATTCATCTTTAGTGTGGAAGCCAGTTTTCATAATAAGAAGGCAACTGTGAGACGGAGTTTTAAAAAAATAAAGTACAATTTTTTTAGATGTAAATTAAAGTGAGACTAAGTTATAACCTCTAAAAAAATGAAGTTTGAATTATGAGAAATAGTTGTTAATATTACAAAATATCTCGCAATTACAAGAAACACAATTGCAAGATATATATGAGGCAAAATATAATGTCACATTGTGAGATATAGCCAAACTGCAAGATATGAAGTCATATTGTGATTGCTTTTCAATATTGTTACTTTTTGCATGATATAATTGCATGATATAAAGTCTTAAAGGGGTCATATGATGCGATTTCAATTTTTCCTTTCTCTTTGGAGTGTTACAAGCTCTTTAAAGAGTTGCAATTTCAAGATAGAGTCAGACTTCAGGTTATAGTCACATTTTCAGATATAAAGTTGAAATTATGAAATATATAGTCACATAAATATAAATGTTAAACTTTGAGATATTAAGTCATATTGTAAGATATGAATAGAGACAAAAAGTCAGCCTGAAGGTAAGGAAGTCATATTGTGAAATATAAAGTAACAATATTGAGAAACAAAGATGCAATTGCACAATATATAGTTGCAATTTCAAGATACATTATAAGATGTAAAGTTGAAACTGTGAGACAAAAATATAAAAAATGTGATCTGTAAACTGTGATGAAACCAAATTTTGAGATATAAAGTAACAATTTCAAGAAACAAAGCTGCAATTATGATACTTAAATTTGCCATTTTTAAGAAACAGTAGCAATTTCAAGTTAAGACACTGCATGATAAAAAGTCGCGATTACCTTTATATTACCTTTGGGTTTTTTTTGTTGTTGATTTTTTTTGCCCTGAGGCAGAAGCAGGCTTCCATACTTTGCAGTGTTTACCTGCCAAATATAAAATGCGAAAATTCAATAGTAACTACTAACAAGGTTGTCAACATATATGCCAGTGTATTGCATCTATTGCATGTTCTGCGTTATTTACAGTTTATTCCCATAATAAAGAGTAAGTAAAACCTACAGGAACGGGTGAGGCAGTCCATTGTTCATTTGGAATCAGATTTAATGTATGTGCCTTCGGTTGCCTATTAGAATAAGCTCAGTATCCCCCATTGTCCTGGTCCCTTTATGCTGTGGAGTTTGATTTTATTCCTCCACTAAGCTGTTTCGTGGCTTACATGCCCCACTGCACTGGTATTTACTCATTGCTTCTTTGTCTGGAGAATTTTTCTATTAGAATCCACATATATATATATGAAAGAGAAAAATCAATATGCAGCAGTTCTCGTGGGTCAGAGGCCTGAGTTTAACGCTCCACTTTATCACACAACCACACAGCCCGGTCACTTTAAGCGGCCCGCCGCCTCTCTCAGGAGCACCTACGGTGGGCTAAATCGTCAAGGCCCAACACCCCCTTCACGGTCCCAAAGGTGCTCTCAGAACAATGTGTATTATCTCGCCTGTCCTAATAAAACTGATAAAAACACACACACACCCTATAGACCTGTGTCATATGTCACACTAAAGCCACACTGTTAACCGATAGCAGCCTAAAATGACACCTCAGCATCTCTACAGGGAAAAGAGTGGCATTCTATTACAAAGACAACATAATACTCCTGTAGACGCACTTTCTATCACTCCGTCTATCTTTTCCCTGTCTTTCCTCTATCCATCTCTCCCTCTATCTTCTCATCTGTTTCCCCTTTCCTGCTTAAAGCTCCTCTCCCCTGTTGAGTAGAAGCGGGTAAAATGAAAAATTGTGTTTTCCGTCCTCTGACACCTCATCTGTTTGTCAAGCTTTAATTTCCCATGATGCTGTGTCATCCGTGGGCCGCTGGCATGCTGCCTTTGTTCTTACAAAGTCAACAGTCAACTCTTCATTTTTTATATCACCGCTCACTTTTTCAGTTGAAGCTAAGCTACTTTTCCCCTATGCATGGGCTAATGCATGAACTTTATGGGGGTAAATACAGAGAATGACCCTGCAGACGCTTGACTCTATCATATCTCTATCTTCCTTCCCTCCGTTTGACCTTCTGATAAAAATGCATTTGTTGCTCGGAGGTCTGTCAAAACACAGCCTTGTCTTTCTGATATGTCATGATCAGGACTGAGGGCAATTTCTTCTCACCGAGTGAACAGATAACAGGGAGAGTTTTGGGTGTGAGGTGAGGAATTAGGAAACAGAAAGGCAAATTATTTTTATTTTAGCCCCTGACTAATGCCGTCATCGAGGCTGTCGTGGTTATATAAACCTCGCCTGCGAAATAGTTCCCTGTCGGGCATCCGGTTATCTGTCTGAGAAATATTCACAGGGGCAGGCGAGTGGACACAGCGTTGTGTCATGCGATATGTTCTCACACAATAACTTTCACTCTACAATCTGCTCTGTGCCAAGGCATATGTGACTTTATGATCACAAAATTAAACGGAAAAGTCCACAGATCCTGGAAGATGCATGTGACTTTGATCTGATTCAAAAGTATTCATTAATGAGCCATAATTTCAGCTACTAAACAGCTGGAAATGAAAAAATAACGGTTGGTTTTCAGTTGACAAATTTTTCTAGATGGCCACCTATAGTCACATAATTACACATAATTTATTTTTACTTGAGTTTGGGGGCCCTTTCCCATGAAGACCATTTCAGGTTTAATGTTCATTATGTATGGAAAATGGGTAAAAAATGAATGTTCAGGCTTTTTGGTTAATTACCCATGCAAATATATGACTGAACAATTATGTTCAAAATGCACATTTTAAAAGCAACCAAGCACTGTAAAAACTCCTAATTTTTTGGCAGCTAGTCTACGATATTTTACATGTAATTTCCAGTATTCTACTCAAATCTGGATTACAGTCTCACATATTATTCAATAATTAAGAGCCATCTCCCATTTTGAATAATACATTCATAATTAGTGAATTATGAGGGATCCATTGAGTGAGTATATTTGCATTCATATGAAGTGCTCATGAATTTTACATTGATATTTTATTTCCCGCTGCTTCTACTATAATAGGACCTCCTTCCAAATTAAATTTGAAATACATAGCATTGGCAGAAATGACATAATGTGAAATATGCTATAGAATTACATTCTGGTCAAAATATTTGCATATAGCCCAAAGCTAGGCTGAATTTAAACGCACAGTATAAAAAGATGGCATAACTCAAGCTGATATGAAAATGTATTTAAACATTTTGCCATGATATAATTTCTGTCTCCACTCAACAATAATAATAATGATGATTTTGTCTATTCATCTGCTGACAAAATCCTCACACATTGACACTGAGACATTACTTTCTATCTTTGCCACCCTCTTTACAGCCCTTCTTTCACTGTGTCATGGAGAGGGATGGTTGTTCTCCTGAGGGGAGACCCATCCCTGTCCAGCCCTGACTCAGAGGGGCCATTAAGGCGATCCATTGCCCTCCATTACTCACCTGCCCAAAGGGGCTGATGGAGGTACTTTAGCCACAGGCTTCACAGGCGGCCCTATACATACACCAGGAATACACCACAAAGCTTGAGTGGTGTAAAAAAAAAGGGACCTCACGTTGACATGAGACCAGTAACAACTATTGAGCATCCTGTGCCAAACAAGAAGTGTATAGGTGATGGAGAAGCTTGACAGCATGCAAAATGTGAATTTGTGATTTAGTTGATATGAATTCCTGATATCCCTCCTTAGTATGATAAAAGCAAAACCTGTATAACGAATAGGGGAATTGGAGAATAATGTATATAAATGTAATATAATATTAATCTTATAATATAAAATAATCATAATATATTATATAATAATTACATAAAATTGTACAAGAAGAAATTATTTAATCACAGTGATGGTACACAACACAATATAGTTATTTGTGCTGGAATTTCAACCCAATTTTTATTGATTTATTTATTTTTGAAAGAAATGTAATACTTTATTGAGCAAGGATGCAATAAATTGATAAAAGTGACAGTAAAGACTTTCATTGTTACAAAAAAAACCTTTATGTTTATCAAAGAATCCTGTATGAGGGTTTCTATTTAGTAAATAAAAAATAAAAAAAGGTTTTCATAAAATATTAAGCAGCACAACCCTTTTCAGCATTGATAATAAGAAATTGCTGAATATTGAATGTTTTTTAAACCCTATTTTGGTTACACTGGAAGTGTTCTTATCTGACACAGTTGTTCTGTTTTCTAAAATTACGCCACAGACCATACATTATTGTAAACAGTATACACATCCAACTGTCTGGAACATGATCGTACCACCCAGCCCAAATCTATAGAGGCACAAGATGAATGTGTAAGGAAGCCTTTTGAAAAATGATAAATGTTGTTCTGTTTGAAATGTTGATCTGAACCCAAATGTGTTGATATAGTAATTACTTCAGAGGGTCACACTAAGAGGGCAAATAAGAGATAAGACAGAGTGGAGAGAGGCAGAAATCTTCCATCAGGAAGCTTCAGGACTGATTCCGTAATGAAACCCTCAGAGGGTGCACATGATTCTAATGAGCAAAATGTAAATGATGCTTCTAAATTAGGGGGGAAATATCAGAAAAGGCTTACAGGAAAGCCAAAGTGTCAGGCAAACATTTTTTTTTTTTCCTCATTTCACCCCTCTCTCTCTCTACCTCTCTCCCTGAAGCCGAATTGATGCTGCTATCTCAGGGAATTATTTTATCAAAGCCTCTTTCATCCCTCTCCCCTCCTAACAAAACTGCTGAGTATATCGAGTTAAATTTTCAGTGTTTCAGACACATTGTTTTGAAAGTGTGGGGGTACAGTGACCCTGGGGGGCACAACACAACAACATTAGAGAGGCAAACAAACACTCGCATCACAGCTGCATTAACCCCGCAACACAGAATTAGCAAAGACAAAAAATTGTATACTTAACATACTGCAAGAGAGAACAGTTAATGCAGAAATTTAAGTTGCTCATTAAAAAAAAAAAAAAAAAAACTTCAGAGCAATAGAGTTAGTGTAACAGAATTGTCTGGTTTTCTTTTGAATTCATTGAATTTAATGTATTATAGCACATGTATTACTAGAATGGCAGCGGCTATTTGCAATAAGTGTAAATAGAGATAGATGCTATTCAGTGCAAATAGCAATTAGATGCCATTTACACTACGTGAAAATAGCATATTTTCTAAGCGATAGATGCTATTTCCACTAAGAGCAAATAGCGATGGATTCTAATTACACTAAGTGAAAATAGCAGTATTTTTAGCGATATGCTATTTACACTACATGCAAATAGCTATAGATTCTATTTACACTATGTTAAAATAGCAGAATGTTCTGCTATGTATACTAATTATTGCAAATAATAGCAATTATATGCACCTCAGTATTGTAGTAAAACAGTATGCAATAACATATTTAGTGTAAATGTCAATTCAAATTATTAAATGGATGCCACATTATTGGGACAATAAAGTCCTCCCTACAACTACCCTAACCCTACCCAATACTTTATTTTCAACTTTTTGATTATTTACTCCATCTTTATTGAAAATAAATGCCTTTCCGATGATATGAGATTTGAAATGGGAGAAAAAAAGTTCAGCAAAAGGTGGATTCGAACTCAGGTCGGTCGTGTCAAAATGAAAGTACACGCTTTAACTGCACCACTGGAGCTGGCGTGTTTTGTGGTGTTTATTACCCCATTCAGACTTTGGTGGGCGGAGTTAGTGTAAATAGCCTCTGCCAACAAGGCGGGCCATTTGCACATAGACACTCCGTACTAGGCAATACAGCATAAATATTATGTTTATTACCTAGCGAGAACTTCTTATGGATTTTAAAAGAAATGCCTTTAGGAACATTGTTACAAACTTACAAACAAACAGAATTTGTATTGAGACTTTTTAATTTATCTTAAAGTTTATCTTAACTTTTTTTTTTCCTATACAGATTTTTGTGAAGCAGCTTCAGCTATTATATGGTCCATCTTGGCAAGCACCCAGTCAATTTCAAATCATTTCTAGTATGAGAAACTAAACACAACAATAATGTTTTAAAAAAGAAATGTCTGACAGTATGAATATTTTGGATCGATTGTTAAGTCATTAGCTACAGGATTTTAAATCAAATAGACTTACTTTAAATACTTAGAATTATCTGTTTTTTTATTTCACAAAGTTCTTAACTTACAAAGTTAAAAGCAGACTCACTGTACAATGACAAACTGTTGATTTGATTACTTTCCTCATATGTGATTTTTTTTTTTTTTTTACCCCAAGCCCAACATAGGGTGGCCAAACAAAGCTCTCAAACAGAGTTAGGTCATTTTTAGCAAGAAAATGTAATCTTGAATCCTATGAAAACATGCAGACACTGACACTAAAGCTGACACATAATTCTTTGCCATTTCACGCACGAGTTATGACTAACAGAAACGAAAGAAATGGGAAGAAAATCACAACAGAGAGATGCAAAAGGTCCAAAAAGGAGACAGAAAGGAGGAGTGTAAAGTGCAAGAGGGTGGGAAGATATAACCCATTTTTTTTCTGTGCAAATATGAGGAGGCTTATCTTGCAAAGGCAAAAATGCAGCTTTCAGCATTTTCATATTACAGTGAGTAGATATTGCTTACAACCTATAAATTACTTTTTAATACTTTCCAGATTACAGACACTAATACAAATGTAAAACCAATGACCCTGAATTTCTCTCTGTCTCTCTTACTATCATTTGCATGAATCCAGTGGGACTCTTCATACATAGCTGGTGGATTTGAATATCCTATAGGCCATTAAATGTTCAATCATTTGCATGAGTACATTCAAGGAATATTTAAATTACCATTAAAGGCACTGTGGATGCATAATATAATGTGACCGATTTGAAGGCTGTCCAAAAACACTGGCGTGGACACATGCATTTAAGATAAACAGACAGGTGGTCAAGATGGAGACAGGAAGAGAAAGCAAGCGAGCGAAACAGGGAGCGACTGATATGCCCTTCCAAGTTTGCTAAGACTGCTTGTAAGAAATGCTGAGGATGCAATGTGCTGACCCACACACATACAGTAGTACCTGTTCCCTACAGACTCCGCCGGCTGCTCTCCCTCTGTCTCTCTCTCCTCAAATTCCCCATTGTTAACACCGTTTCTCAGTGCTTGCATTTTGTATTGTCTTGTCACTCCGTTCTTTGCAGTCTCACCCTTTTCCTTGCAATCTTCAAGGGTTTTGTGCATTCTTCACCTTTAATGGTGAGCCAAAAAAGAAAAAAA
>NW_015539863.1:1079734-1080501 GCF_001515605.1 Sinocyclocheilus anshuiensis
AAAACAGATGCTAAGGCCCATTGAGATTAATCAAATCAATGAAGTCATCACTACTTTCTCTCTCTATGCTTTACAGTTTGTTGGCCTCATCTTCTTTAATTGTGATGTTCTGTTACTCTTTAAAGGTGAAGTGTGTGATGTTTTCAAAGTTCAGACATTTCTATGACAGCTTAATATATGTTATTTATACAATTATTTTTAATTGTAATTTTTTTAAATATATATTTATTTTACATTTAATATTTATTTTTAAATTGTTTAAAAATGTTTTTTTTTCTTATTGTTTGGTATTTTACACACAATTTACATTGTTAGGTAAAGTGTATGATGTTTTCGATGTCTAATCATTTCTGTGACAGCAGAAATATAATTTTGTCTAAAATTGTTTTTAATTGTGTACACTTATGTTCCCCTTTTAAAATATATTTATTTTACCTTTAATATATATATTTTTTTAATATAATTTTAGTGAAATTTATTTTCACACATAAAATATTTATATTAAACAAAACAACACAAAACAAAACAAAAAACATAAAACATATTAAAATAAGCAATATATATATATATATATATATATATATATATACACTAACACATTTTTAAAACACTCCTAAAACGCCTAAAACGCTTCGTTTAAACATGCCCCCACGTCTACGTCACTGTGTGGGAAGATTTGCAGAACACCGCCCAAACGTATACGCAAAGAAAGAAGGCGTAACTTTGATTCTCGCTGTAGTATTGTTGCCGCCGCTGCCATGTCGTGG
>NW_015539863.1:1080759-1081564 GCF_001515605.1 Sinocyclocheilus anshuiensis
ACTGAATTCATTCCGATTGATGAATCTGAATGTAGTGTTTACATGAACGCTAAATAAAGTGATCGGGTTGATGTGCACGTTTATATGTCACAAGCTTCAAATCGGACATTTTTTTGACATGCGCACTGCAAAAATATAGAGTTTCTCACTGTTTGCACATAATAACCACTCTCCTACACGGCTTCTATATTTGTTTTTAACAGCAAAAATCTGAATTAATTTTTTTGACATGCGCACACTGCACAAATATAGAGTTTCTCACTGTTTGCACATAATAACCACTCTCCTACACGGCTAGTGTTTTATATGTTTTATAATGACAGGACACACATTTATACAACACTTTATTCAAAAGGAAGAACCGATCGTTCTGCGCGTCATACGTCATTACGCTATTTCTGCGTCATTGCACATGCGCAGTCCTTTCAGTTTCGGGGTTCAATCCGATCGAGTGTTTACATGCACTCTCAATCGTATTAGAAAAGGAATAAACCACCCCCTTTAATCCGTGATCATTCCGATCGAGCTCAATCGGATCAATTAAGGTGTTTACATGAAGGTTTTTCAGTCCGATTGAGCCGTCAATCCGATTACAAATTAATTATTTGGTTGCATATAAACGTAGCCACTGTTCCAGAACAGTTCAAACCAAATATTCAGATGTGTGCAACGCATTCTACGTAGGACAAGGACTGTTTCCTGGGAGAGTAGCCTACAATGCCGGTGTTCCGGTGAATTCAGTTCCCCTGTTTCCCCTTCGGCGCGCATGCTGACCCTATACAGTCTATGATGCTGACAAATAATG
>NW_015539863.1:1081800-1084157 GCF_001515605.1 Sinocyclocheilus anshuiensis
GATTCAAACGCGAGTTTTGAGCAGTGTAGAGTAGCGCTTGTTGTTTGTCGTTTCTCCGATCACAAATGGTTGACATGGTTTTATGTTTACACGGCGCGATGCAACGTAATGCTTAAAAAGACAATATAAGTCATTATAATCAGTAATTATGGCCCCACTGGATGCAACAAATGCCTCGTTTATAATGGGTTTTATTGGTTTTGTCTCGTTGCGCCGGGACACGGCATCACAGTATGGTAAGGGGCATAACATTTCCGTCACACGCTTGAGGAATTCGGCCAATCACAATGCACTAGATAGCTGGCCAATCAGAGCACACCTCGCTTTTCCGAATGATGAGCTTTGTAAAAATCAACGTGTTTCGGAAAGGCAGGGCATAGAGGAGAAACAATAATGTACAGTATGTGGAAAATAATGTGTTTTTTGAACCTTAAACCGCATAAACACATTTCATTACACCAAATATACAAAATAATGTTGTTTTTTAGCAACGTCATAAGACCCCTTTAAAATATGAGCTTGCGCGGTCTTTTTCTGTATGTTGATGCTTAATTTTGATTTGACTAACGTGTAATGAAAACCACAGTAATAGCTGTATTTGAAGTTAACATGGCCGTGTTGAATGGGGTTTTTGCGTGTGCAAACTTTTGCAATTATTGTCCCGTGATGTTAAAAGATGACATAAAACGTGACTAACAACCAGTCACGTTATTTGAAGTTAACATGGCCGTGTTGAATGGGGTTTTTGCGTGTGCAAACTTTTACAATTATTGTCCCGTGATGTTAAAAGATGACATAAAACGTGACTAACAACCAGACACTCTGAAATGTCGCTCTTTTCAAATGGGGCGAATTCTAAATGGCGTTTCTGTTCTCGTGAATGGCGCTTCGGAAGAGGAGTTCGCTGTACTGAACGAAAATTAACAACTGAATCGTTTCACAAGGCTGTTATCAAAGCAGGGTACGTCTCAGTCAGTTCCCTAGGTAACGTTACTGAATCAGTATATGGTGCACACGAGTTCGTGCACTGGGAAAGACCAAAGTAAACATTGGGACAATTGATCAATCAATTTGTAAAACGTTACCATTGGTATTTATCAACAACAGGTAGGACCGATATATTCTGATATTATGTTTATGCTGTTTAAGGATAGCCCTATAATATGAAATGTACATGCTCTGTTACAAATCCTTGCAACAAATGAACACAGTCAACATGAACGCTCCCTGTGTTGTGCGATGGATTATTAGATTTGTGTGTGTGTGTGTGTGTGTGTGCCAAAAAATGGTTGCAACTTATGTTTCATCATAAATTTAATTAACTGATAGTGTTATACTGTAAATGATTTAAAAGGCATCATTTAATTTTTTGAGATAAATTGTACTTTTCTCTCTCCATCAGGGTGTGGCCAAAGATTTCAGATGCAACCCAGCCAGTTCTTCCAAGGCACCAAACACTGGCACATGACCAGACCCCTCCACTTCAACTACATAGTGTGTGTGTACTTTCAAGACTGAGACTTTATTGTTTTAATTCTAGGTCATATGTGTAAATGTTTAGAGTTTTTACTAGAATTATAATGTCTATATTGATAATGAGACATATTGTTCTCAGTGGCATCTATGCTAATATTAGTCTGTTTCTTTCTTATTCTGATTTCATCAGAGATGGCGGAGAGAATAGTGACTCGCGTCCAGATGGCAGTAAAAAAAATTTTCAGCTTGTATTTAGCTTAAAAGCACGAGTGTTTTATAATGAATGCCGACTGAAGGTATATATATATATATATATATATATGATAGCAGCTAGAAATTATATAGTTAATATAATTGCATAGGAAAGACCAAGCTGACAAGTTTAAAAAATGTGTCAAGCTAAATTTGTTGACACTAGTTGCACAGAAATTACATATTTCACCTTTAATTTCTGGGTCCTCTTTTCTTTTTTCCCACTCTGTCTCTCCTCTATCTATCTCTGTCTGTCTTTCTAAATGCAACAACAGGGATATTTTGCTGACAGGGCTCACAGCAGATATGTTAAGCACTGATGGCAACATAGGGTGTGATTGAAAGCTGTTCAGCGCATCCATGAGAGTTCTCTCTCTCTCTCTCTCTCTCTCTCTCTCTCTCTCTCTGAGAGAATAGTGACTCGCGTCCAGATGGCAGTAAAAAAAATTTTCAGCTTGTATTTAGCTTAAAAGCACGAGTGTTTTATAATGAATGCCGACTGAAGGTGTTTTAGATTATGCGCTGGTCAGTGGTTTAGTTATTCTGAATGGATCCTTATAGTAGCATGTACAGTCAGGTTAAGGCAGCAGGTTTAGTGGTCTTTTGGCGTCTCCCTGCTTATTTATATT
>NW_015539863.1:1084167-1084890 GCF_001515605.1 Sinocyclocheilus anshuiensis
TCTCTCTAATGCGTCCTGTGATTGGGAGCGGTGTAGCAATCTTCACCACTTTACTGAAATGCCACATCAGATATCTGAATTGTGTTAAAGGCCCTAATAAACACAGTCTTCTGCGTTCAACGACGATATCACAGCCTGTCATGTTTCACCGACCAATCTGATGACCAGCATTTCGCAATAACAAGTGAAAAGAACATGAAAGAGGCATGATATCCTGACGGAGCTTGTATGAAAACCCCTCCTTTGAGACTTTAGACCAAACATTACTGTCATTTAACAACCCATCAGTGCAGTTGTAAGAGGAGCAGTTCTGCCTTTTGACATTTATGACTGCTTAAAAGAGATGCGCAAAGCAGCATATGTAAGCATGTTACCAGTGTGGGTATGTGAGAGACATAGAGATGAAGGTTGTGCTCTTATGCACGCATACATGCACACATGAGTGAGCACAGATGACATGCACACATGCAAGCACACATGTCTCACTAAAACAGGATCAAACACAGGTAGCCATGCATCTATGAAAATGGCCTAATTTGAGGGTCCAAATAGATATAATTCATATCAGTATAATTCAATACAATGTATATTAAATAATGCAATGTATATTATACACTGTAAAAAATGACCATGAATTTAACGGTAAAAGACTGTAAAAATGCTACAGTAAAAACCTGTTAAATGGTTACCGGTAAATTCCCCTACTATATACGGTGAAAAACT
>NW_015539863.1:1085956-1090068 GCF_001515605.1 Sinocyclocheilus anshuiensis
CAGTGCATTACAATGGTTCAAAACAGATATTAACACTTCAATATGTTGGTATATTAACATTATATCAGTTAATGAAATTACGGTATTTAACTGTAAATTTAAGTTAAAACCGTAAAACCTAAAACGTTGCTACCGTGTTGCTACCGTATTTTTTACGGTAAAATTCCGGCAACCACAGCTGCCGTTTTTTTACCGTAAGTTTTACGGATTTTTTTTTTACAGTTTACAATATAATGCTCAACAGATATGTTTAGTGAATATTAATTTAGAATACTTTAGAATAGGGAATACATTCACATATCCACAAGAGTTTCTAACAACAAACTTTTTAAAACAATTTAATTAGTAAGGTAGTTGTTAAGTTTAGGTATGGAGCAGGAGCAGGAGGATTAAAGGATCTAAAATAAGGCACTAATATAATATGCAGAATAAGTCACTAATATGTAATTTTTAAGTACTAATATGTATGCTAGTAGTTAATAGTGAGAATTGGTGCTTAAAATAAAGTGTTACCATAATAATAATAATAATAATAATAATAATAATAATAATGCACTAAACATATAACACAACAATGTATTGAATTAACTATATATAATTATATTCATCAATTATATATAAATACAAATTAATTTATAATTGTATTACCTAACTAACTAAATAAATAAATAACATTGTTTATGAATATTTTAACACGATTAATTATGATGCCATTTTAGTGCCACGTAAAATAAAAATAGAATAAATGTAAGATTACAAGATTGAAGTCAATAATTTGAGAATAAAGTAAAAAAAATGCATGAATAAAGTTGTAGCAATAAAATTAAAGTCATAATATTTTCAGAATAAAGTTGTAGTATTTTGAGAATAAAAGTCTACATTATGAGAATAAAGTCATGGATTTAGATTATTTATTTATTTATTTTTATATATTTATTTTTAACATGGCACTAAAACACTGTTGGAATTAATCAGAGCATCATATAATTAATTAGATTTTTTTAAATAAATAATTGTTTTGAATTTTTGAATCAAGGTTTCATTGCATTGCTAATTGTTTGAATGTGCATTACACATATTTTGCATAACACTTCTAAGCATGTATCAAAAGTTTTAAATAATCTGAACTAAATTTGCTGACCTAGTGCTTCTGAGATGGGAAACTTTTCAGTTCACACTGTATTATTTGGGCCCATATTATTTTTGCAGATATTTCTTCACTCTATAATTATGTAGATGTACTTATTTCCTGCATGACGGATCATTCACTATAATCATGTCTTACTGAAGGAAAAAGAGAGAACAAGAATCCGGCGAATTGGAATCTTCTCATTATCCCTCCTCTCAATGTACATGTGCTCTATTATTGTTCTGAGTGAATTTCACTCCTTGATTAGGGTCAGTTCATAAAGAGAGATCAAGGGTAAAAGGTCCCCAGAAATCACCTATTCTCAGTGTTTGTGCATGTGTGTGGGAGAGAGACAGGTCTGGGTTCTCAGCGCTAATGATTGGTCGTGTCTTGGAGCAAAACCAATAAGTGTCTTCCTGGTGGTGTCACCCTATCAAATAACAATGATGTAAGCTCATACAAAAACCTCAGTCTGTACAGCTCATTAAACACTGTCCACTTTATAGCTACTTATTCTATGCTACAAACATATCATCCTGTCAGTGAGCTGTATATCTATTTCTGTCCTCTATTCCCTTATCAAGACTTTTCACTTCAAAAAAGTTAAAATTATACTGTGTGTAATTTATAACCAAATGGTTTTGTTTATTTTTGTTTGCTTGCTGTTTGGGTCCTCTCAGTTTTTTGGTTTGTTTTTGGGGAGAATAATCAATAAATGCTAGTCTGTTGAGTATAAGGCTCCTGTTCTGACGCTGATAAATGAACACTTCAAAAATAAATAAAAATAATAAAAACTATGGACAAAGGGAAAGAACACAGAGGCAGAGGAGAACAATGGATGGTTGGTAGATTGTGAAAATAAATAAATTGAAAGAAAATAGAAAAAGAAGGGAATGAAAGTCACTACTGGGCAAGACGCTATTATAAACTATTGGGTGACGTTAATGGGTCCAGTCTCTCATTTTGACTCTTTCGATTGGCCTTTCCAATGAGCAAGTCCCAAAAAGTAACAAAGCAAAAAAAAAAAAAAATCAACCAAAGAACAACTGTATGAAGTTGTGACATTTTTGAGAAGAGAAATAAAAAAAGAAAGAAAGTGGAGCATTATATGAAGAGTTTACTTGTTTTTCCTTTAAATACAAAAACTACTTTAAAATTGCAAATAAAAGAAAGAAAGAAAGAAAGAAAGAAAGAAAGAAAGAAAGAAAGAAAGAAAGAAAGAAAGAAAGAGTAAAATAATTTGCATAAACTTTTCATACAACTCTTACAACACAAAACACTGTCTGAGGAAATGAATAGCAGACTTTAGCACACTGTTCAGAAAACATAGTTGAAGTGTTTCCTTCCTTTCCCTCTTGCTCTCTTAATCAAACCCTGCTGGCGCTCATCTTCCACTTGACTGTGCTCTCACCTGTCTGCATGCTTTTAAAAACACAAAACCCCCACATATTCCCCTCATGTATCTTTATGCTTGCCACAAAAAGGTCCGCATTAATATTCAATTGCATTCTGTGCGGGCTCATGAATTAATAATTAGCCATCCTTCACCGGATACGTCAAATATGTTTGGAACCTCAGTGTGAAATCAGAAGCAGCCAATCGGTAGACCATTAATTCTGGGCTTTGAACGCATGTGAAAAGAAAGAAAGAAAGAAAGAAAGAAAGAAAGAAAGAAAATTGCTGATTTAAAATTCTAATGTAAAATAATTTGCATAAACTTTTCATACAACTCTTACAACACAAAACACTGTCTGAGGAAATGAATAGCAGACTTTAGCACACTGTTCAGAAAACATAGTTGAAGTGTTTCCTTCCTTTCCCTCTTGCTCTCTTAATCAAACCCTGCTGGCGCTCATCTTCCACTTGACTGTGCTCTCACCTGTCTGCATGCTTTTAAAAACACAAAACCCCCACATATTCCCCTCATGTATCTTTATGCTTGCCACAAAAAGGTCCGCATTAATATTCAATTGCATTCTGTGCGGGCTCATGAATTAATAATTAGCCATCCTTCACCGGATACGTCAAATATGTTTGGAACCTCAGTGTGAAATCAGAAGCAGCCAATCGGTAGACCATTAATTCTGGGCTTTGAACGCATGTGAGATGCTGGAACGCTTGGAAAGGTGGCAGACCCTCAAGAGCAACGCTGTCTCAGAGAGATTCTTACGTGCTCCTTTATGCTGAGAAGTAGCCTGGGTAATGTGGCCAAAACTATACAAATATCACAAAATATATTTTTTTTCCATATCATTCGATATCAATACTTATCATAATATGTATTGTATAGCATTAATGGAGAAGGAAATGCACAGCATATTTTTATTAGACCTGAGAATGAATGTAAACATAATTTGTTTGTGAAACTCCTCAGAGGTACCTTTTCATTTAGGACCACATAAAATGTTTTATTGTTTTTTTTAATTTATTTATTTATTTAGTCATTTAGCAGACGCTTTTATCCAAAGCGACTTACAAATGAGGACAACAGAAGCAATCAATTGTAGTATTAAAGCAACTATAAATAGATCCAAAACTAAAAGCTAAAACTTTATAAATAATATTTATACACATTTTAAAAATAAAGAAATTAAATAAAAATGACAAATGCATGCAACAAAATTGCAAACACTTAACATTTAAATGAAAAACAAAAAATAAAGCTAAAAACAATTCTGTAAGAGTATTCTAAAATAACACTAAGCCAAACACCAAAAAAACAACTACATATATGTGCATGTACAACATGTACAACCTACATATATATATATATACATTTATAAATTCAATATATATATTATTTCATTTCCATTTAGTTTGTTGAAGTATTAAAATAACTCAAATTAAATAAAACTAAATAAAAGACATAATAAATTCAGACATAATGTAACTAAAATTAAAATAAATAACTAATACAAATCAAATGACAGTAGTTTGTCAGTAATCCTAAAAAATAACACTGCCAAACACACATGCTAAAAAA
>NW_015539863.1:1091856-1096790 GCF_001515605.1 Sinocyclocheilus anshuiensis
TAAAGACTGCTTCTCTCAAAGACTATTTCTTTTTACACTGTTTTCTGCTGGCGCTTGAACACACTTTCCTTAAAGACTGCTTCTCTCAAAGACTATTTCTTCTTTTTTTGTTTTCTGCTGGCGCTTGAACACACTTTCCTTATTTTTTCCACAACAAATGGCCAAGCAAGCGCAGACACTGACAAGATACGCGATACAGAACGAGACCAAACGCGAATAATAGGGCATATTTTTTTTCCAAATTATGTGTTTTACAATTTATTTGTTTGGTGTTTTAGAATTTAATACAAATTCATCAAAAAATTGTGTTTAATTAATGTAATTTTATTATTGTTGTTATACTAGAAGTAGGAGTTCTTTGAGAAGAGCATTTTACTAATATCTTGCTGCCATTATTTCTTCAGTTAAACCAAACTTTTATGTTGGTGGTTTGTTGTGAAGGCCTTTGAGGTTCAGTGTAGTTTAATGATAGCTTGTTCAGCATGAAATATATTAAGCAGACAAAACCTCACTGCTCATTCGCACAAAGACCAGAACAACATTTTTAGTGACACACACCGCACACACCTTAGGCCAGTTGCATAAACTTAGCTTCCATGTTAAGGCTGTGTCTTAAGAACCGACAAACTAGCAGCTAGCCAATAATCAATAGTATTATTTTTCAGATTCAGATTAGCCCGATTAGCCCGATTTACATTTTAATGTAACAAATTTCAAAAAGTTGTGACCAGTCTAAAAAAAAACAATACTAAATAAATAAATACATAAATAAATAAACTTAAATTAAATTAAGTTTAAGCATTTTATGTAACTGAACAATTTGTCTAGTTGTAGGCTAAATATTAATTGATTAATATTAAATTATAATATAATATAATAATAATATATTTTTTATTTTTTTCTTTAATATAAAATATAAAAAATGAATGAAAAGTTTATTATCAATGTCTATTTTTTTTTTTTTAATTCAATACTGATTTTCACCTAACATTACTGAGAGTAATAGACAACTGTACTCTAGCAAACATTACTTCCTTACGAGTTTCTAAATTGAATGGGTGGTCAGAAATGGCCTATTCAGTTTTAGACTGCCTATATTGGACACACATTTTCCTCTTATTTCTCAGTCTCTCTACATATTTTCTTGACCTTGTGTTACTTAATCAAATCCTTATTATCACTCACCTTCCATTCTAATTGGCTAACACGCACAGGGGCAGTACGCCTCTCTCACAGAGCTGCCCTCACTCGCTCTTTCATTCCTTCTCTTTTGTTTCTTCTCCTTGTCCATACCTTGAGCTAATCAGACTGAGCAGGGGAGACAAATGAAAGCATGCTGAGGCCTGTTCGTTAGTCCTTCCGATCGTTCTCTGTCTATTTGTCGCTCTCTTTTCTTTCTCTCACACATACACATAGAAAGTCATATTTCATGCATTTGGCAGGCACTTTTATCCAAAGCAGTTTCTGGTGAATTCAAGTTAAACATTTAATCAGTTTGTGTGTTCCCTCAAAATTGAATCCATGACCTTGGCATTGCTAGTGTCTAGCTCCAGCATTCAAGCTACATGAACACTTTGTACAAAAAAATGTACTTAAAAAAAATGCTCTTTTTTTAAAAAGAGGACATAGAGGAATGTGTTGTTTCCACATGTTTAGGAATTTTGGAAGTTAACACACTATTGTTCAAACATTTGGGGTAGGTAAGATTATTATTATTATTATTATTATTATGTTTTAGTAGAAGCACCCTTTTGATCTAATACAGCCATGAGTCTTTTTGGGAAAGATACTTAACCATAATATTAAGATGAATGCATCACACCCAAAATAGAAAAGTTAAGTTGAGCACTGGAAATGCAGCAAGGTGTACATCACTGTCATACTTTAGTTACATACAGTCAAGAACAGTGTCCACTCATAGTGAAGTGCATTTTACACAAGTTTCGGGTAATACATTTAAGTATCTTAACCAAGACTACATTTATTTTATTAAAAAAACGTAATATTGTGAAATATTACACTAATTTAAAATAATGTATTCTATTGTAATTTCTTTAACAATTTAAAATTTAATACAAAAAAAAAAGTTTATTGCTGTGATGGTAAAGCTGAATTTTCAGCAGACATTATCAATCAAGTCTGATTTTGGTGCTCAATAAACATCTTATCACAGTTGAAACATTTATTAAACAATTATATGTACTGATATCCATCACAGAGGACAATGATGTGTCATGGTAAAACAATGTCATATTCTTATTTCAAAAATAAATAAATAATAATAATAGCTATACTTACTGTAAATTAAAAAAATGTGATATGCTCTGTTTTAAGAGACTCACAAAATAAAATATATATATATGAAGAACAAACAGTAATAAAAAACAATAATAGCCAAGCTATCTTGACCCCTCATGAATCAAAATCCATGCCAACATAATCGCGTTGTGCCAGCTAGAAAACAGTGCGAAATGAAATCAGTTGCGAATGTCATCAAGAAAAAAAAAAAGTTCTGGTCATAATTACAAAGCTAAACACTTTGAGACTCAGATTCTGTGAAGCCGGTCTCTGAGGAGAAAATGTGTTTGGACAGTTCCATACTATCAACAGGGAGCAGAAATGCACAACATGTCTTCGTTTTAACAAAAAAAAAAAAGAGTAATTAAAAAATGTGGCAAACATTTTTGGCTGCCAAGTTTACAAACAGATTGTACAGAAGGACAAAAGCTTTAACTTTGTCTCAGAACTGAGAGCGAGTTTTGATGAAAATACCTTAAAACTCTGCTGTTGTGATGAAAAAAGATTCAGTATAGTAAAGGGAAATTTCATAGCAGAGTAATGGATAAGCTTTAAGGGAATTGATGAGCTCAGGTCTTGAACAGAAAGGCTGCCTTGCAGACATCACTATTTGGGTCATGAGGATGAGGATATGGTCTGTACAAGCAGACAAACAGAGACACGTGCCTCGGAAAGCACACACACAAAGCAATGTATCTGTGGTCCAAACGAACAGTGTCATTGAAATCCAGTACTCTTTGGCAACAAGGATCTCATATTGTGCTGCTCACAGCATACAGGCGGGCAAACTTCCTCTAATTGATCCCCATTGTGGAATCCTGATCTTAACAGCAATCTCAAATGCTCAGACAGAGTGTGTATGTGTGTGTGTGCATGCTAAAGAGAGAGAGGGGGGAAAGCAGAATGCACGCAAATATTCCCAGCATAAAAGAGTCTGCCCCCAAGGACATTGCATTAGCATTCGCAGATCTAAGCCTGATTACTGCACACCACTCTTTGCTAAGCTCTGTATAAAAGAAAGTTTGAGAGAGAGAGGGAGACTGAAGGTCTTAGGAGTGCTATACAGACTTGTCAATAGTTGCTATTGACCCATCCCACTTTTCCTTATTAAAGCTCCAGCTCCTTGGCCTACTATTGGCACGAGACACTTTGATATGCTATCGTGCTAGTTTATTCTGTCATACTGCTGATGGAGGGTATTTCCACATTGATTACACCTCTGGGATTAGCCTGAATGCTAATGCTTGAGAGTTAAGCCTTTCACACACTTCCCTCAACATATTTCTTGTCAATAACACTTTATAATAATAAGTCGACGTAGTACATTTGTAATATTTTACTTAAATTCAAATTCTTGTTTATAAAGCACTGCTACATAATTATTATTGCATTAAAAGAGTTCATCATTTATTTATAGAACCAAATTCATATGAATTATTTTTGATAAATACATTTCAGGAAGTGAATTAAGATCTTCAACCATGGCCACTTTTGACACTGTGGACATTTAGAAAAGAAACTATTAAAACACTTTTCACACGCACACTAGTTTATTAATAGTAATATCCAACAGTGGACAGACATGCATTATTGGATAATTCTGTCATTTTTTTATATTTTGTTGTCGAAAATGGCATTTTAAACATGGAATGAAATGGCCAACTTTTGCTAAATTCATAGATACCAGCCCATGCCCCCATTACTAATTAGAAAATGTGACTTTAGAACTGGGAAGGAACTGTCAGACCTTATTTTAAGTAACGTCTCGGTTACGTATGGTAACCCTCGTTCCCTGAAGGAGGGAACGGAGACGTCACGTCGGATGACCGACGAATTGGGATCTCGCTTAGAGAGACCAATCTACTTCGAGTGTAAACTATCCGACGTGACGTCGAGAGTGACCGACTGAAAGGGAACTGTTTTTATATTATGTAGTATATTGAGAGATCAGCTAAACAAGTGTGATTACCTACATCTGATAAAGCATTAATTTTTCAGCTCCATCTCATATTCAGAATAAAACATGTTTGAATGTCTGCTGTGGAAAGCGATATCTTTATCGTAATATCCTTTAAGAGGATAATAACGCTGGTCAATGCATTTGCTGGTTGCATCACGGCGGATGACCAAATCCACTATAAAATCGCATTTGGTATCGTACTGTGTCGCATACCTTGTCAGTGTCGTGCGCTTTGCTTGGCCAGTTGTTGTGATAAACAGGAAAGTGTGTTCAAGCGCCAGCAAAACAGTGTAAAGAAATACTCTTTGTGAGAAGCAGTCAATCAGCAGAAGTTAAAAGCAGCTTGTAAGTGTATTTATTTCTTGTCTCAGTGTTTAGCGAAAGTGTGTCCAGCTGAATTCAATTTGAGTTTTGTTAGACGAATATAAAAAGCTTAGTATACCATGGCAGCGGTCGCGGCAGCCCTTGTGTGAAGCCCTCAGAGTGTAAAGACTATTGACTCTACCGTTCGACTCCACCAAGCAGGGACACCGGCAAGGCACATAAGTATCGCTTCTGAATTATTCTCTTTCCTACTACTTGTTCCCCTTCTGTTTTCTAACTTCTAAATTATCTAAGCTAACAGAGTGTGTTAAAAATGTAAAAGATTGGATGACCAATAATTTTCTCCTATTAA
>NW_015539863.1:1096991-1099519 GCF_001515605.1 Sinocyclocheilus anshuiensis
GCCACTATTACCCACCCTCTTAAAATCCATTTTATAGTTGTTTATCGACCCCCAGGACCACTAGGTAACTTCGTGGAAGAATTAGATGTGCTGCTCTCAAACTTTCCTGAGGATGGTACTCCGCTTGGAGACTTCAACATCCACCTAGATAAACCTCAGGCTGCCGACTTTCACACTCTGCTTGCTTCTTTTGATCTCAAGCGAGTATTAACTACGGCTACTCACAAATCAGGCAACCAACTGGACCACTGATCATGTGCTCGTTACTTCACTGCCCTCCCGAGAAGTGTGACAGTTAGGCTAACCGAGACTTGTCATTTGCACTTATATATTGTTGCTCTTTTGTTAGTTTTGACTGCTTTTATTGTCCTCATTTGTAAGTCGCTTTGGATAAAAGCGTCTGCTAAATTACAAAATGTAAATGTAAAATGTAAATGTAATTTTGCAAATAAAATACTACTGTTGTTGTGTAATGGAATGTATACTTTTTATTTGAGAATGTAGTTATTTATACTTCAAATATGCATTTTATTAATAAAGATATTAATAACTAATATAATAACTTGTATCAACGTTTTCGGAGATGTGAGCTCCAGGGCATAAGCGACCATTCAGTGCTCATGAACTTGCTGAGAGCAGCCTTTCCTTGGCCAGCTCTTCTGGAAATAGCAGCTCCCTGATGTCCCTATAGGGATTATCGTTTGTTTTTGGCATGTCTAATGGTCAGTCTTTGCCCTCATTAATCTATTATTTGCTCCAGAGAAAATTGTTTTGGCTGCAGGGCAACATTTCATAACTTTACATTTGTATATAACTTTAATGCTGAATCAGAGCACTATCACACTCATACTTTTGACTGAGTTTTTTAGGAACCTTTAGAATGGCTGATGTTTTTATTAAATATTATTGTTCAATAAATAATATTTTATCTAAATCATAATAGTATTTAATATTATTATTTATTATTAAGAAACGGTCTGTCTGTT
This sequence comes from Sinocyclocheilus anshuiensis, assembly GCF_001515605.1. Taxonomy (NCBI): domain Eukaryota; kingdom Metazoa; phylum Chordata; class Actinopteri; order Cypriniformes; family Cyprinidae; genus Sinocyclocheilus; species Sinocyclocheilus anshuiensis. The sequence goes on from NW_015539863.1 coordinate 1,097,978, forward strand.
AATGTTGGTGATTTGGTTACACTGTTACGCCGATAGATGGCGACAAAAGACTGTTTTTGGGTCAGTATGGAAGCCTTTTGAAAGGGACTGAAACAACCCTGTAAACAAAGAAATGTATTTTTAATTTCAACAGCACCTTGTAAGATGCAGCCAACAAATGCATTGAGCAGCACTTTCATGGGAAATAATCATTGAAAGGATACTATGACAAAGATATCGCTTTCCTCAGTGGACATTCAAACTAATGTTTTATTCTGAATATGAAACTGACCTGAGGAATGAATGCTGTATCACATGCAGGTAATCACACTCGCTCAGTCCATCTCTCTCATAATATTGTACTCTACATAATACAGTAAGCTTTCAACTTCAATGAAGCAACTCAGTGTTCCTTCATCACTAGTTCTAAGGTGACGTTTTCTTAGTAATAGAGGCTTTAAACTCATCTGTTAAACTCAGTGGCGTCACTAGGGATTTTGGGCACATTACACAGAATTTGCCATGGGGCCCCTGCAAAATCATGTTCAGTGGGCAATGTAGGTCGGACACCTCAAAATCACATTCAGTGGAGGGGAGGGGGACATTGTTGCAGTCCTTTCTCAGCCTCTGGGCCCTATGTACTCTCTCCCCCTTTTTTAATTAACTTGAGATTAGAATCTGTGGTGCAAGGAAGTAGTTCTGCACACAAAAGGGTTTTTAAGACACTCCATGGTTGTTTCTAATTTATTAACACACTTGTGCAGTTGACCTGTTGTATAAATGCAATATCACAATGGAAGCTGTGTGATATCACTCTATATCAGCATGGTTGTGATTACCTACCTACGGCCGAATCACAGCCATGCTGATATAGAGCCATATCGCACAGCTATGAGTGTGATATTGCTAATTTATAGTTTATTATAGTTTAAATCAGTAACAATAAATTCTACATTTTGTAAATGTTTAATTTTATCTTTTAACAATTCATAAAATAAAATTATAAGTTCTGAATTCTGTTTTCTTTAGTACTCAACTCCTGGACTATGAAAGCACCTCAAGTTGAAGAAACACCAATTTATATAAATACATAAAAGTAATATTTCAGACATTCCTCAGTTCTGACTATAACCTCTATGAAGCACTCTGTAGCGTCTGGACCAATCAAACACACAATTTTTCATTCGATTTAACAAATCAGTTATTAATTAGATTAACAAATCGTCACAGTCCCCTCACCCAATAAACTGGATGCCAGGATGTCTGCAACGACACCAGGCCCCCCCTGGTTACCATGGCAACCCTGACACCAGATACATTTACGACCTAATGGAATGTAAGTAGGGAAAATAACTGCCTTTTTCTTAAGGAAGAGACACAACGCACAGTAGAAATGGACTTTTCTACTAATTAATTCATAGGAAAACCTTTCTTTGAATGAACACACATATCCTTCAGGTCATTGTGTATATTATTGCTGTCTTGTATATTATCTGTTGTATTGTAGACTATTTTATGCATGCTTATGATAGAACCACTCATTCATGTAACCTTACATATACC
>NW_015539863.1:1099692-1111994 GCF_001515605.1 Sinocyclocheilus anshuiensis
TTGACCCTGAGAGGTCAAGTAAATATCTACAGCGGATCTAAATATTTATAATTAATTATAACTAGTTATGATTAATTATTCATATTTCCCCATGAGCTGATTCGCTACAACTCGATCAATATGAAGTACAGTGCTCCTTAAATGGTTATTCACACAGTCAAAAAGGATTGCTGTGTACCTAATTTATGACCTATAAATGTATGTAATCTGTGAGTTTGTTGAATTATTTACTTTAATTTTTTATAGCATATAGTTAGTACATTGTCTTAATACTACATTATTACCCTCATCTTAGTTACCCTATTATTCATATCATTGCTAATGTGAACACAAGTCAGTTAAGCTAAAATAGCACTTCAATATACCATACACACACAGAGAGCGAGAGAGAGAGAGAGAGAGAGAGAGAGAGAGAGAGAGAGAGAGAGAGAGTTCTAAAGTAAGGTCAGACATGAGCTGAGCTCCTGAAAAACTAAGAAAAATTGAGATAATAATTTAAAAATATCTTCAAAAAAGTAGTAGATTCAACACAAAACAACATCTAGACAAATCTTTTGTTGAATTTGACAGTTTTTTTTTTTTTTTACCACACTTGAATCTGAGGGAAGTTCAAGAGAAGCAAATCACAGCTAATCACAGGATAACTGTCTTCAGAAGAAGATTTTCATGTTGGAAAAGATAACATCAAACAACAAAAACAACAACTAAGAGAAAAACCTTACAGAAGAGAGAGAGAGAGAGAGTTTTAAAACCTAATTCATAAATGTGTGTGGTTAACTAAGTTCATTTCAAAATCTGATCAAGTCAGTCGATTGGTCAATTTATCTTAAGTTTGTCTGCTTCGCGTTTCAGAAGATTTTGATCCTTCTGAGGCAGCCTGAAATGAAATGAATTATATATTTTGTGAAAATAGATTACAGTCATAAGACCTGAGAACCCATCAGTGTCACCTTTAGATAAGCTTTCAAAGAGTTTGATTTTAAAAACTTGAGGAAATAAGCATCAAGAAGGATTCACCACACGTACAGTCGTGAGATTGACCACCACCCAACCATTCAATGAGACCTGTGGGGGGTTAATTCATATTTTCTTACATATGTACAGTAGTTATATCTTCACAGAACATGTCATAAAAACACCAATCAGACGTTATCAATCCATGCAGTGGCTCTGCTGTATATATGATTTGCATATGCTTAAGGTGATATTATGCATAATGCACCGCATGATAAAAACCCTTTGGAGAAGATTTTATGAATACACTTGCATGTTTATTCCAAAACTTAGGCACTGCAAGATAATACATTAACATGTTTGCTTTGACCTCCACATGTTTGCATGACCTACGTTAACTTACTGCTTAAACTCTAAAATGTCATTTCTGGCTCTCTGATTCCCCAAGTATTGCTGATAATGACAGTCTGGCTATGCATTTGCACCAGGGTTAAACAATAAAGCTCACCCTGTCAGTGGAGAATGGCTGTAGAGCTGCCAGGGTTTTAAAGGGATAGTTCAGCCAAAAATTCTGTCATCATTTACCCTCAAGTTGTTCCAAACCTGTGTGACTTTCTTTCTTCTGTTGAACATAAAAGAAGAGATTTTGAAGAATGTGGGTAACAAAGTTACTGTTCTCCACTGACTTCCATAGAATGGGAAAGAAAGAAAAAATACTATGGAAGTCAATGGAGACAGTTTTTATCAGAAGAAATAAATAAATTAATGCTTGGAAAAGCAGTAAATGATGAGAGAATTTTCATTGTTGGGTCCTTTTAATCAGCCAGCTCCTATCTCAACCACTGTAACAACCCTTTTTTTTATTTGACTTTAATTTTTCATTGAATTGAATTTATTTATTTCATATGCAGTAATCATGTCAAAGCATGCAATATTGACAATGTACAGTGCTCTAACTGAACTATTAGGTTTATTAAGGAATGCTGAATATTTAAAAATAAAAATCAAATAAATAAATGTAAAAAAAAAAGTTTAAATCTTAGAGCTGTCAAGGTGAAATGACAGTCAATATATAGGCACACACTTGTACATACTGATGTACTGTATATAACACAGGCTTGAGAGATGGCTTTCCCACTGCTAACACCTCAAGAGGATAATTATGTTGTCCCTCAAGATTTTGTATCTGTCCTATGTCTGCTGTCAGCCGCTATCTATCATGCCAAAGACCACCACACACACACACACACACACACACACAAACTTCCTCAGTACTGCCAGTCCAGCAGATTGATAAGGGCCCCTGCAAATCAAGTTTGAGTGGGACCCCAGGGATAAATGCATTGTGAGTATTGCGAGTGGCATTCCACAGGAAAGTGGTGAGGCTTCCCTAGAACTGCACTGCATGAGGAAAAAGTGGAAATGACTAGAATCATGCTTACAGTCTCAAAGGACAGGATATGATGGAAGATGTGGTTGACTTTAATACAGATGTCAGAGATGTCAGTCATAGTTGTGTGATTTCATGTCAGGAGGGTCTCCAGCCACGACTTTGTTGCAAGGTATCCACAAAGTGTGAGTAAAGACTTCAAGACTGATTTGGATCATCAAAGTCAGAGCACTGAAGTCACAAAAAGTGATCTTCCTTTTGCTAGATCCTCAACTTTTCTGTTGCCAAACAGACAAAAGGCTTGACCAAAACCCAATTCCACCAACTCCTGTTCAATAATGTCTGAAACTCTGCTGCCTGACAGCTAAGTATTGTAACAAAAATACTTGCACATAATACAAGTGCAACACATTATTAATCAATCAATTAATAGGAATACTTTACAGTAAGGTTTAATTCAAAATGCATTGGTTAATGCGTTAGATGTTTCAAATTAACACAATTTTACAGCATTTAGAAGCATAATCTAAAATAATAATTATATTTACATCAATGAATTTGTTTGTAAATATGCTGTTGTTGATTGTTAAAGGGATATTCCACGCAAATATTGTATCACGCTCATGTTGTTCTAAACCTGTATAACTGTCTTTCTTCTGCAGAACACAGAAGATATTTTGAAGAATGTTGGTAACCAAAATGATTCCCATTGACTTCCATTGTATTTTTTGACCATACAATGGAATTTAAAAGGACCCAACTGTTGGTTGCCTATTTATTTATTTATTTTATTTTTTTTTTTTTATTTATTTATTTTTTTCCAGCAGAAGAAAGAAAGTCATACAGGTTAACAACAACATACAGAGTTCTGAAAATATGTATATAATCTGTCACCATGGTATGTTATTTTGTTTAGATTGTATAAAATGTATGGCTGCACAAAAACACTGCACTCCTTCTATTGTCACCTGTAAAATCATGTAATTTTTGTCCTGTAAAGGTAAAACAAAGCCGTCATTAAAACAAAAAATGGTCTGTATTCAAGGCAAGCAGAGGCGTACATGAATCTTTGTTATCTGCTGAGGTGAAACACCTTCAAAGAAAACATACATCAGCATCAGGACCCAAAACTCGAGGAACACAGATGAGAGAATAAAATGAGCACTATTGAAAAATTCAGTTGTTGCCAAAGGCAACAGCACTTGATGACTTGAAGTTTCATCAAAACATAATAAATAATCAGTAAACGAGAAGACGGAGCATAAAAATCCTCCATAAGTTGAAATATTTGTATTAAGTACAGCTGAGACCTAATACATCACTACACAAGCAAGAGCTGTAATAAAAGTGAAACTTTTCCCATTTGAGCTCTGAATGTAGGAGAAACAGTTTGCAACATTTAAGTTTTACTGTAACAATCTGAATCTCGAGTATTTGTGGTTTGGGATGTGTCCATTTTATTCCCTGTGGACCATTTCAATCTGATATTAACGCTAGACTCAAGCTGTCTAACCGTCTCTAGTCATTTGGAAAGCTGCTGCTGCCCCAGGTGTTAATTTAGCCCTCTAAATGACAATGTGTCTCTGCCAGCAGTCAAAATGAATGGGACAATGGCCATTATTCCAAATAATCAGAATCTGGCTATCACAAAGACACTGTTAAAAGTGTAGGGCTGAGAAAGGCTGAGGGGTGGGGTCCATGAACATGATCTTCTAGAGAAAGAGAAGTTTCTCAGAACAATGTAGTGAATAAGGACATGCAGCTTGTTGTCATCATGATATACTGGTGTCTATCTGGCACAAGGGACTCCTCAGTGTATTTATTGGAGACTGTAAACGACATACTTTTTCCCATATGTGTTCCTGATGCACGTCTGAACAAGCTGCTATCCATTTACCAGAACATCTGAATCTCAGTCGACAGATGATTGTAAATTTTAGTCGCCTGTCACGTTGGATTTCTCTTTACTGTTATGTTTAAAAATATGGATACACATGAGTGTTCTAGAACACAGTTTGTCCTAAAATCAAAAAATATGTCAAAAATAGTTAAGGAGAGATGCACCTTCTAGTTATTAAGATGTTATTGATTTGTTTTTTTCTAGTGTGTTTTAGTTTTGCAATAGCAACATTTTCTTACTGTGGATGACTAAATGCTTGATTGGGCTACAGAACACACGAACTAAGCCAATCCTTTGCTTTCATACTCGGAGAAAACATTCACTGAGAATCAACAGTATTAATACAGTCATATTGATTTTACGGAGTCGGATTATAAAGTAAATGAAACGCACAATCCTGAAGTTTTTGTTCTGATTTAGTTAAAAAGATGTATCCATATTTTAAGTGTGAGCTAATAATATGCCACACAAACACATAAAAATTGACAATTGTGACAGTTGTGTAGCCAGGTGATAATTTTGATTTGCGAACCCTAAAATCTAGTGGCAGTTCAGATTGTTCCCCACATAAACTCCCACATCCCAAAAAAGAATATATACCAATGTTGTGAACTGTATGATATTTTGAAGCTTTTATGATATGTTAATTAAATGGTTTGATTCTTGAGTATGACATGAGCAGATCCAGGGTCAAACGACTCAAACTGGGTCAAACTGCCACTGCATATTTTGGAATCCATAAGATTTTTAAAATGATTTTAAAATAATGCTTATTCTCACCATGGCAGCATTTGTTTAATCAAAAATATGATATAATTGTTGTAATATTGTGAAATTTCATCACAATTAAAAAAACAACTTTTTCTGTTTTAATTTAAATGTAATTTATGCTTGTGATGGCCAAGCTGAATTTTCAGCAGTCATTACTCCAGTCTTCAGTGTCACATGATCCTTTGGTTTGGTGCTCTCAGTTATTTATTTTTTTTATTTTTTTTTTAGGATTCTTTGATGAATGGAAAGCGTTCAAATAGAAATCGTTTGACATCTTTTGATTTATTTAGTGCATCCTTGCTGAATAAAAGTATTAATTTCTTTCAAATTAATTAATTAATTAATGAAGTCTGACCCCATGCAGACATTTGAACTGTAATTTCTGTCACCATTATTAGGATCAACCACTGATTAGATTGAAGCATATAGTTTCATGTAATGAATTTAAAAGGATATTTTTGAGCAAGTACACCATTAAAATTAAGACTTAATGCTGTACTGGTGTATAACATATATAGACGAATTGGACTCGTTCAGACCAATTTAACTACTGAATGTAGCATATTGAATCCATATCAGTTAATTTTAAAAACTGGTTACATAAAGCTTGTTCTCTGAACGATGAATCAGTCAAGAGGACTGTTATAAGTCTTAATTTTCTATTGCTAACAGAAAATGGGAACATGACTGCAATAACTATTCCTCTCACAATCATTTCACTTGTGTAGGCTTACTCAATCAATGATATAGCCTAACTACTGTTGCTGTGATTAGCTCATATCTCTGCAGGCTCCACCACATTTGTTCATCTTTACAAAGTCTTTGTACAAGTCACAGTCGAGATATTCTAGCCAAGCCTTAGGCCTGCTTCCCCGATAGAATTTAAAGAGTGTTAGCTGGTGACAAGACATTTATTAAAACCTTCACAGAGACTGTCAGAGCACTACACCTCAACATTCTGACAGATAAATTGTGGCAGCGAAATGACTCTGAGGTCTTACTCAGTACTATCTTTACATTTTAAACACTCTCGCCCTCTTTTCCTGTTTCAGACACACTTTCTCTCTCATATTCTTTCATAATGTATACTGTAGTAGAGGAGGATTCTGGTACTTAAACTATTTTCAATCAAATGTCCTTTATATACACAAATGTGACATGAATATAATTCGTCAAAACAATAACAATTAGCAGAAGTGCAAAACCTTTGTGTCTTGTTACAGTAATTTGACCAGTGCAGGAGTCACGGAGCATTGTATTATGGATCTGTTTTAGCTGTTCTTCATCATTCTAGTCTGCTGCCGATTTATGTACCACCTCCCAAGGGACAAACTGTTTACTATAGCAAGACAAAATCAGTTCACCCGTTTGAGTCACTCCCGCTCCAGCAAGCGACTGTTCACTTTCTGTCTCTTTGTTTTAAAGGTCTGGCACCATGAGAATTATTACTGCTCGAGCATGACTGCAAACAAGTACTGCAGTTCTCTGCAAGGCAGCCGACTCCCTCCTACTGATGAATACTATCACACTGTGAGACACTAAGGGCATCAAATCTGGAAAACAAACAAAAGAACATTACATTATATTGCATGCTGCCATATACAAACACACCAGGAGTTGCGCTGATGGCCTGCGAGCATCACAGCCCAAAGTCGAATGCAAAGGAGGTGCTGAGAAACCTGTTGTGAAGGTTAAAGATTGATTATGAATTCTTCAGCTGGAGAATGGAAGTTGCTTTACTCAGTCTCTGTGATTGTGTGCTTCTATCACCACTATTATTGCCCACTACTGAATACAGAAGCATAAAGCATCATGTAATGAAATTAAAAGGATATTTTGAGCAAGTACATCAGCTAAATGAAGACACAGAAAAGATCACAGAATCAATTGTTCATGCTAATGCAATAAAAGGCATACAGCTTTTCCCAAAACAATTAATGCAAATATTTACTAATTATTTTCACTAAATATATATAGCACTCTTTATTTTTTCAAACTTTTTTCAAACTAAAAGCTAATGTGGAATAACTTTGCAAACACATGCATGCAACCAAAATGATAGGCTATACCAGGGGTGGCGAACTCCGGTCCTGGAGAGCCGTAGCCCTGCAGAGTTCAGCTCCAACCCTAATTAAAACTCACCTGCCTGTAGCTTTGTAGTAAGCCTTTAGACCTTGATTAGCTTGTTCAGGTGTGTTTGATTAGGGTTGAAGCGAAATTCTACAGGGCTGCGGCTCTCCAGGACCGACGTTCGCCACCCCTGGGCTATACTGTTATATTGTAATCAACTTAAATATGTAAGTCATAACCATTCATTGAATTCTGAAAAATGTAACTGATAAGAGAAACAGGGAAAAATAAATAAATAAATAAATTATACATAAAATTATCTTCAAAAGCCTTTTTTGTTACCCCCATCAAAACTTGCAAAATAAGTTTTTGTTGAGAGGCTAACAGCTATTTTCAAAAGTGCAGCCATAAATCCCAGACTAGAGAGGAAGAGAAAGAAATTGGAGAGAAAGTTGAGTGTTGTGGAAACAAATAATATTTCATAAATGATACATCTGTGATATTGAGTGCATTTGTTTAATAAGAAATTTTCTGTACAACAAGCATGACAGATGGCGTGAGGGTTCTCAATGTGTCTGTTGCTTCTCTTTGCCAATAACATCAAAGAGATATGTGCAAACATCACTTTTTTGTGTGAAGAGGAATTCACTACAAATTGGAGGTTGGCAAAGAAAAGAAGTGCAATTTGGAAGAGTGTCTAATTAACAACTTGTTATAGAAACCAGATACATTAATAAAGTAAATACTCATAATTAAAAAATAATAATAATAAGTATTGAATGACAGGCATCAGGTTGAACTGAACTAATGTATGTAATATGTCATACATATTTGTAATTTACATTTGGGATCTGACATCACTTTGGAGCTTCAGACCACTGCAGACAATATTAAACTGACACACCCAGTTACCGCTAATGAGATCTCAACTAAGAGGTGACTCATGAAAACAATCATTCAATTTTGCAATTAACACTTCCCTGATTAAGATATGTGTGTGTGTGTGTGTGTGTGTGTGCGTGCGTGCGTGCGTGTGTAGGCATAACTTGATTACTGTAATTTGATTAAAAATAGCATAGCTTTTTGCAGACTTAATAGAAGGAGGCACACTAGGAGAGTATTATGGGTGACTTTAAAGTTCTCAATGCAATTAAAATATACACAATGACATGATATTCTAATTAGCCAAGATGTTTATTGAACCAAGTCACCAAAATTGAGTTACATTACACAAGCCAAGGCCATTAGCGGGTTTTTTTTTTTTTTGCAACAGTCTCTTAAAGTTCACGTTGTGCCTGAAAAGTGTTTCACCTTATCTTCCTTTTTTAGTGTCACCATAATGTGAACACTTGGTAATTCAATGTACTGATAACTCTGAAGTCAAAAGCAACATATGTTATAGAGGATGTTAATGAGGAACATATAATTGTTGTATAATTGCATAACTTCATAGTGGTTTATATTCATTACAATACAATCTTTGATTAAATGTTACAGTGTATAGCATATACTACTGTGTATATTTGAATCCTGTTCAGCATGAAAACTACTTTCCCATCCTGCATCATGGTTTTCAGTTATTATTATGAAAATAAAGATTCCCCTTCAGGAACTCGAGCTGCATCGGAAACGCTTTGGGAACGCCCCCAACGTGACCATGCTCTGAATCACATATAAAATCAGTCCAATAGATGGGCGAGACGTCATGGGCGGGTGACGTTGCGACCAGGAAGCTATAAAAGCACGTGCGGTGGAACCGGTGTCAGCTTTTTGTCATTCAGCAAGCGCTCTGTGTGTGTGTCAGTTGCTATCTGTTTGTGAGTCTTATTTAGTGTTGTTTGTCCACTTATAAGCTCCATTATGCCAAGCTTCAGCAAAAAGAAGCATTTAAGCGAGAGCAGACAGCATGCAGGCTGTGTGTTCCTCCCTGCCCGTGCTATATTTCGGGTGGGGACACACACAGTTTGTGTGTTGTCTGCTTGGGAGCGAAGCACGCAGAGTCAGCTCTCAAGGGAGCTGACTGCTCGCATGACGAGCATTTGTTATAGCCTTGCTTCGCTCTCGGAAGGCTCTCTTTGAGGAGGGAGCCGGCGCCGGCCACGCTTTCGCCGAGGCGGAGCGGCGGCTGTGCTCGTGGGTTTCGCATATGGATCCGGTGGAGGGAATGTAGACGGGCGCGTCCAAAGAGATATGTGCAAACATCACTTTTTTGTGTGAAGAGGAATTCACTACAAATTGGAGGTTGGCAAAGAAAAGAAGTGCAATTTGGAAGAGTGTCTAATTAACAACTTGTTATAGAAACCAGATACATTAATAAAGTAAATACTCATAATTAAAAAATAATAATAATAAGTATTGAATGACAGGCATCAGGTTGAACTGAACTAATGTATGTAATATGTCATACATATTTGTAATTTACATTTGGGATCTGACATCACTTTGGAGCTTCAGACCACTGCAGACAATATTAAACTGACACACCCAGTTACCGCTAATGAGATCTCAACTAAGAGGTGACTCATGAAAACAATCATTCAATTTTGCAATTAACACTTCCCTGATTAAGATATGTGTGTGTGTGTGTGTGTGTGTGTGCGTGCGTGCGTGCGTGTGTAGGCATAACTTGATTACTGTAATTTGATTAAAAATAGCATAGCTTTTTGCAGACTTAATAGAAGGAGGCACACTAGGAGAGTATTATGGGTGACTTTAAAGTTCTCAATGCAATTAAAATATACACAATGACATGATATTCTAATTAGCCAAGATGTTTATTGAACCAAGTCACCAAAATTGAGTTACATTACACAAGCCAAGGCCATTAGCGGGTTTTTTTTTTTTTTGCAACAGTCTCTTAAAGTTCACGTTGTGCCTGAAAAGTGTTTCACCTTATCTTCCTTTTTTAGTGTCACCATAATGTGAACACTTGGTAATTCAATGTACTGATAACTCTGAAGTCAAAAGCAACATATGTTATAGAGGATGTTAATGAGGAACATATAATTGTTGTATAATTGCATAACTTCATAGTGGTTTATATTCATTACAATACAATCTTTGATTAAATGTTACAGTGTATAGCATATACTACTGTGTATATTTGAATCCTGTTCAGTTTGAAAACTACTTTCCCATCCTGCATCATGGTTTTCAGTTATTATTATGAAAATAAAGATTCCCCTTCAGGAACTCGAGCTGCATCGGAAACGCTTTGGGAACGCCCCCAACGTGACCATGCTCTGAATCACATATGAAATCAGTCCAATAGATGGGCGAGACATTATGGGCGGGTGACGTTGCGACCAGGAAGCTATAAAAGCACGTGCGGTGGATCAGGCGTTTTTGAAATGAATCTTATCACACCAGACCGTGTTTATTTGTCTGGTTGTTGGTTGCATTTTATTCTGAGGAATTAAAATGAAGTATTTCTTCTGACTATGAGAAGTTAGATATACAGGAGCTCTTGGGAATAAATAAATAAATAATTTTCTCCAGTGAGAGCATGCGTTTACCTCGCTTCCTCTGAGGGGGTTGAGTTGGTCAACAGGGGCTGCGGGGCGGGAGCAGCCCCAACCAACCGTGTTCCAGCTCCTCATATAGGGAGCGTCACTTCTCGTACTCCTCAGAATTTAGAGTCAGAGTGGCGCTCCTGGGCCGAAGGCTTCTAACGGAAGGCGGATCTGCGGACCGTCATTCCCACTGGATAGTCTTCAGCTAAAACGTCCTGACGCCTAAGGCCCAGGACTTCTGAGGGCCGGCCCCCTCTGGGGAAGAGTGGTGTACACCTCATTATACGGTGCCCATCTCTCTTCAGTGCCCTCAGGAGATCGATCTGCCAACCCTGCCACCTACGGTGCTTCAGGGCACAGCGGTATTCGGCAAGCACTTCTCTCAGTCACCGCCCGGAAATATAGCGGTACTAAGAGGCTCGCTACCTCTTCGGAGATTTCTAGGGCAGCTAGTTCGGCCGTTCCCTGCCGGTCCGCCGCTTCAGGGCACCAAACTAGCTGCTCTAAGTGCACCAGAGGCCAGTCTCAAGAGACTGGTTCCCTTAGTAGGTCACCTGGCGGAGTGGGAGCCCCTGCCAAGCATGTCTCATTGGGTCCTGCCCTGAGCAGGCTCTGGTTCTTCAGTCTAGTCTTCCTAGAAGATGACGCAGGTCTGAGGACCATCGTTTTCAATAGGAGACTTCAGCTTAGAGAGTCCTGATGCCATGGCTCAGGACTTCGGAGGGCAGGCCCCTCTGGGGAAGAGTGGTAAGATGTTTATTGAACCAAGTCACCAAAATTGAGTTACATTACACAAGCCAAGGCCATTAGCGGTTTTTTTTTTTTTTGCAACAGTCTCTTAAAGTTCACGTTGTGCCTGAAAAGTGTTTCACCTTATCTTCCTTTTTTAGTGTCACCATAATGTGAACACTTGGTAATTCAATGTACTGATAACTCTGAAGTCAAAAGCAACATATGTTATAGAGGATGTTAATGAGGAACATATAATTGTTGTATAATTGCATAACTTCATAGTGGTTTATATTCATTACAATACAATCTTTGATTAAATGTTACAGTGTATAGCATATACTACTGTGTATATTTGAATCCTGTTCAGTTTGAAAACTACTTTCCCATCCTGCATCATGGTTTTCAGTTATTATTATGAAAATAAAGATTCCCCTTCAGGAACTCGAGCTGCATCGGAAACGCTTTGGGAACGCCCCCAACGTGACCATGCTCTGAATCACATATAAAATCAGTCCAATAGATGGGCGAGACGTCATGGGCGGGTGACGTTGCGACCAGGAAGCTATAAAAGCACGTGCGGTGGAACCGGCATCAGCTTTTTGTCATTCAGCAAGCGCTCTGTGTGTGTCAGTTGCTATCTGTTTGTGAGTCTTATTTAGTGTTGTTTGTCCACTTATAAGCTCCATTATGCCAAGCTTCAGTAAAAAGAAGCATTTGGGCGAGAGCAAACAGCATTCAGGCTGTGTGTTCCTCCATGCCCGTGCTATATTTCTGGTGGGGACACACACAGTTTGTGTGTTGTCTGCTTGGGAGCGAAGCATGCAGAGTCAGCTCTCGAGAGAGCTCGCGAGCGTTTGTTACTGCCTTGCTTCACTTTCGGAAGGCTTTCTTTGAGGAGGGAGACTTCACCGCCGTTTCTCATGGTGCTGGCCCTGCTTTCGCCGAGGCGGAGCGGCGGCTGTGCTCGTTCGCC
>NW_015539863.1:1112919-1113648 GCF_001515605.1 Sinocyclocheilus anshuiensis
GGTGGGGACACACACAGTTTGTGTGTTGTCTGCTTGGGAGCGAAGCATGCAGAGTCAGCTCTCGAGAGAGCTCGCGAGCGTTTGTTACTGCCTTGCTTCACTTTCGGAAGGCTTTCTTTGAGGAGGGAGACTTCACCGCCGTTTCTCATGGTGCTGGCCCTGCTTTCGCCGAGGCGGAGCGGCGGCTGTGCTCGTTCGCATATGTATCCGGTGGAGGGAATGTAGACGGGCAAGTCCCTATCTTCTTCCTCACCTACCAGATCCAGCGCCTGCTCTCGGGGTTCGGAAGCCCGCGTTGCGGTTCTTTCCCCCCGGTGAGAGGGCTCGACGCTCCGCCTGTCTTCCTCCGAGGAGGTTGATATGGAGGGCGTCGACGAGCTCGCCAGTTGCACAAGCATCAGTTACGCAAGCATCAGTTACACACGCATATTATGCCTAATATTATAATGAGACGCTTACTGTGAAGAAAAAGAAGCGGAGCTCGCGCAGTCAGCTCTCGGGAAAAACAGCGGGGCTGATTGTGCTATACCCGCGCACAAGCATTATGTCTGGGGAGCGAAGCTCGCGCAGTCAGCTCTCTGGGGGCGGATTGTGCTTTTCCAAAAATAAACGCTCCGCTCTCGCCGGGCACGCTCCGAGGAGTGTGTCCGTGCCTGTGATCTTGCGATTGCGGTCCCGCTGCTGCTGAGGCACGGCGGCGACTGAGATCGCGGTGATCGCACATGATCT
>NW_015539863.1:1113673-1117820 GCF_001515605.1 Sinocyclocheilus anshuiensis
GGCGTCGATGAGCTCGCCAGTTGCACAAGCATCAGTTACACAAGCATATTATGCCTAATATTATAATGAGCAGCTTTACTGTGGAGCGGAGCTCGCGCAGTCAGCTCTCGAGAAAAAGAGAGGGGGCTGATTGTGCTTTACCCACTGTCAAATGCTCCGCTCTCGCCGGGCATGCTCCGAGGAGTGTGTCCATGCCTGTGATCTTGCGGTTAAGGTCCCGCTGCTGCTGAGGCATGGCGGCGATTGAGATCACGGGGATCACACATGATCTAGCGGACGGGTTGGAGAGGGGCTCTCCCTATCTCCACCCGCGTTCCCTAAATGTAGCGCTCTCTCGAGGTTCGGAAGCCCGCCTTGCGGTTCTTCCCCCCGGAGAGAGGGCTCCACGCTCCGCCTGTCTTTCTCCGAGGAGGTGGACGTGGAGGACGTCGATGAGCTGTTTTACAGTCGCACAAGCATTATGTCTATATTATTATGAGCAACATTTACTGGGGAGCGGAGCTCGCGCAGTCAGCTCTCGGAAATAAGGGGCTGAGTGTGCTTCTCCCCGCTGAATGCTCCGCTCCCACCGGGCGCTGGTTGTTTGATCGCATTTAATTCTGAGGAAGTATTTATCTGATATAAATATCTAAGTATTTATACTGAGGAAGTATCATATAACTATGAGAAGTTAGATATACAGGGGCTCTTGGGATAAAAATTTCTCGAGTAAGAGCACGTGTTTACCTCTCTTCCTCTGAGGAGGTTGAGGCGGTCAGCAGGGGCTGCTGGGCGGGAGCAATCCCAACCTACCGTGTTCCAGCTCCTCATTCTGGGGGCGTCACTTCTCGGCGGGAGCAGCCCCAACCAACCATGTTCCAGCTCCTCATGTAGGGAGCGTCACTTCTCGTACTCATCAAAATTTAGAGTCAGAGTGGCGCTCCCGGGCCTTCAGCTAAAACGTCCTGACGCTTAAGGCCCAGGACTTCTGAGGGCCGGCCCCCTCTGGGGAAGAGCGGTGTACACCTCATTATACGGTGCCCGTCTCTCCTCAGTGCTCTCAGGAGATTGATCTGCCAACCCTGGCACCTACGGTGCTTCAGGGTGCAGCAGTCTTCGGCGAGCGCTTCTCTCAGTCACCGCCTGAAAACGTAGCGGTACTAAGAGGATCGCTACCTCTTGAGAGGTTTCTAGGGCAGCTAGTTCGGCCGTTCCCTGCCGGTCCGCCGCTTTAGAGCACTGACCTAGCCGCTCTAAGAGCACCAGAGGCCAGTCTCGAGAGACTGGTTCCCTTAGTAGGTCACCTGGTGGCGTGGGAGCCCCTGCCAAGCATGTCTCATTGGGTCCTGCCCTGAGCAGGCTCTGATTCTATCAGTCTAGTCTTCCTAGGAGATGACACGGGTCTGAGGACTATCGTTTTCAATAGGAGACTTCAGCTTAGAGAGTCCTGATGCCATGGCTCAGGACTTCAGAGGGCAGGCCCCTCTGGGGCCCTGCCAAGCGTGTCTCATTGGGTCCTGCCCTGAGCAGGCTCTGATTCTATCAGTCTAGTCTTCCTAGGAGATGACACGGGTCTGAGGACTATCGTTTTCAATAGGAGACTTCAGCTTAGAGAGTCCTGATGCCATGGCTCAGGACTTCGGAGGGCAGGCCCCTCTGGGGAATAACTCATTATACAGTGCCCGTCTCTTCTCAGTGCCCTCAGGAGACCGATCTGCCAACCCTGCCACCTACGTTGCTTCAGGGCGCAGCGGTCTCCGGCGTGCGCTTCTCTCAGTCACCACCCGGAAATGTAGTGGTACTAAGAGGCTCGCTTCCTCTTCGGAGGTTTCTAGAGCAGCTTGTTCGGCCGTCTCCTGCCAGTTCGCCACTTCAGGGCACCGACCTAGCCGTGCTGATTACACCAGAGATCTCATTATTCATTATCTCAGTCTAGAGAGAATGATTCCTTTAGTAGACCTTTTTGGCAGTGTGGAAACTTCTGCCAAATGTGTCTCAGTGGGTCCTGCACACTGTAGAAAGAGGCTACCAAATCAGTTCAGTTCTTCTCTGCCTCGTTTCAGTGGGGTCATTCCCACTCTGGTGGGCCCCGAGCAGGCTCTGGTAATGGAACAAGAAGTTAACACTCTCTTGAGGAAGGAGACCATCGAGGTGGTCCCTTCTCTCGACAGACAGTTTGGGTTCTACAGCCGGTACTTTATCGCAAAGAAGGATGGAAATTCCTGAGGTTTGCTTTTGGGGGCAAAAGCTTACCGGGTTCTTCCGTCGGCCTTGCACTCTCACCCCGCACTTTCACGAGGTGTGTGGATGCTGCTCTGGCTCCTCTGTGCAAGGAGGCCATCGAGGTGGTCCCTTCTCTCGGCAGACAGTTTGGGTTCTACAGCCGGTACTTCATCGTCCCAAAGAAGGATGGAAGTTCCTGAGGTTTGCTTTTTGGGGCAAAAGCTTACCGGGTTATTCCGTCGGCCTTGCACTCTCACCCCGCACTTTCACGAGGTGTGTTGATGCTGCTCTGGCTCCTCTGTGACTCCAGGGCGTTCATATACTCTACCACATCGATGTTTGGTTGATATTAGCTCAATCTGAGCAGATGGCGGTTCGGCATCGAGATGTCGTTCACGCTCACTTGTAAAAAGTTTAGACTTAACGCCAAGAAAAGTGTGCTTTCTCCAGTACAGAGAACCACTTATCTGGGTGTGGTGTGGGATTCGACCACGATGCAGGCATGTCTGTCTCATGCTCGGTCGAGAGTGAGAGAAGGCCGGTCACTCACTGTCAGCAGTTTCAGAAACTGCTGGGTCTGATGGCAGCTGCGTCCAACGTGATACCTTTTGGCCTGCTTTACATGAGACCCCTACAGTGGTGGCTCAAGACCAAGGGGTTCTCCCTGAGGGGAAACTCTCTCTGCATGCTCAAGGTCACGCGGCGATGCCTACGTGCCTTAGACATGTGGAGTAACCTTGGTTCTTGTCTCAGAGCCCGGTGCTGGGAGCTCCTTGTCTCCGCGTAATGCTAGCGACGGACGCATCCCTCACCGGTTGAGGAGCGGTCATGAGTGGCCGCTCAGCTCGTGGTCTGTGGAGCGTCACCATCTCACGTGGCATTTCAACTGCTTGGAGATGCTGGCTGTGTTTCTAGCATTGAAACACTTTCTCCCAGACCTAAGAGGTCACCATGTGTTGGTGCACCGACGACACAGCGGTGGTTTCTTAAATCAATCACCAGGGAGGTCTGCGTTCGCGCGCCCTTTACAGGCAGGCACACCAGGTCCTTGTGTGGTCCCAGGGCAAACTCCTCTCGCTGAGAGTAGTTCACATTCCTGGGCATCTCAATATGGGAGCAGACATCCTGTCGAGGCAGGGGCCGAGGCCCGGGGAATGGAGACTTCACCCCGAGGTGGTGAAGCAGGTATAGAGAGTTTTTGGCCAGGCTCAGGTGTACCTGTTTGCGACTCGAGAGACATCGCACTGTCCCATCTGGTTCTCTCTGACTCATCCAGATCCTCTCGGACTGGACGCTATGGTACAGACGTGGCCGAGGCTTCGTCTGTATGCCTTTTTCCCTGATCGCTCTGCTTGCGGGAGATCTGGAGAGAGTGTGGCAGGACGGGGTCCGTCTACTGTTTGGTAGCCCCGTTCTGGCTGGTCCGAGTATGGTTCTCGGACCTGATTTCCCTTCTCGACAGCTCTCCATGGGAGTTACAGTGCTGGAGTTCCGGCAGGCCCGTTTCTCTGCAGGGTTGACCCACTCCACCTTGAAAGTCTACATGTCGGTGGCCAGTCAGTGGGCAGACACCCCCTAGTTACACGTTTCCTCCACAGTGCGCTGAGGCTGAGGCCTCTGGCCAGGGAATATTATGCTAAGCGGTGGATCAGGATGCTTTTTCATAGCCTTGAGTCCTCTGATCTCCCCTCTCCTTTAGGGGTCAAGATTCACTCCTTCTGAAGTTGGCCTTCGGGACGCTGCGGGATGTCCCCGCATACTTTGTCAGGTGCCTTCCTGCATTCTGCGCCACTTCTGGCTCCTTTCTCTCGCCTTAGCTGTGCTCTTCAACACTAGGCAGGGATTTGTAAGTCTGGCCGCGTGGGCATACTCGTTCCCAAAGCGTTTCCGACGCAGCTCGAGTTCCTGAAGGGGAACGTCTCCAGGTTACGAATGTAACCATGGT
>NW_015539863.1:1117841-1149706 GCF_001515605.1 Sinocyclocheilus anshuiensis
AATGTAACCATGGTTCCCCGAGGGAACGAGACGCTGCGTCTCAGTGCCATACTTCCGGCATCCCTGTGAGCGCTTGCTTCATTCCTAGAAGCTGACGCCGGTTCCACCGCACATGCTTTTATAGCTTCCTGGTCACAACGTCACCCGCCCATGACGTCTCGACCATCTATTGGACTGATTTCATATGTGATTCAGAGCATGGTCACGCTGGCGGCGTTCACAAAGCGTTTCCGATGCAGCATCTCGTTCCCTCGGGGAACCATAGTTACATTCGTAACCTGGAGACGATTTGTTTGACTGCATTAGGAAAGCAAAATGTCTTTCCCATTGCCCCAAAACACCACAAGTAAACTGTCTTTTCTCCATAATTTGATATCTAAGAAAACATATAAGTCTAACTCTGCAAACAAGTAGAGTAAGCAATGCCGGACTGAGTAATTCAGTAACTGAGTGTGTGTTTGTGTGTGGGACAGTGACTTTATATGGCACAGAAGTGCTTAATTTCCTCAGTTGTAAGTAGATGGAGGGAGAAGATGAATGCTGCCTATTATCTCTGGTGTAGATACTGAAGGTACACATATATTACACTTCTCATAGACAGGGTGAGATATGCCTATGTGTAGTCTTTTGTCAATATGGAGACAATGCATCAGACAGACAAATAGAGTGCTCCATGAATGAATCCAAAAACCCAGAAATTAGTTCCTATTTTGCTGATTTCATTGTCCCGAAGTCAGTAAGTTGCAAACAATTATAAAGTTTATATATAATATATAGTGTAAATGTTACACAATGAGATTAATTTTAAAAACCACAAAGAAAACTATCCAAAAGAGATCACAGAGCTTATTTTCTTTAATAATCAAAAAGCCAAATTAAAAAAAAATCTCCTACTGGCTTTATGTTGAAGAAATCAAAGTGATGCTAACTTCTGGTTTGACCTAAAAAAATAAATGATTACTGCAGCACTCTATGGCTATGTTCATATCAGATTTTGAGGTTGACAACCACATTTACTGTATGAATCCTCTCTGTATGAGCATGCAAGGGGAGTCAAGCCCTATTTCTTTCTAGTAACCACAGCGACCATTACCAAAGTTATATCAAAGGTGGCGATGTCCATAAAACTAAAAAGTCTGGAGAGAGTGTGACGGGACGGGGTCCGTCTACTGTTTGGTAGCCCCTTTCTGGCCGTTCTATTGATCTCAATAGAAATGTTTTGTTCTGGCAAACACTCATCCTCAAGGGATCAAAGCTCCGACCTCTGCTCCAGAAGCTCAAAGGCTTGCTGAGAGGCTCTGACATTGGCCACTGTAACAATATAAAAGACCAAGATGCAAACACTTCCATTTGTATTGCTTTCAAATGCATAGAGCAAAGCTTTTGTGCTACAAGGAGGGCTTACACATGTCTCCTCAAAAGCTCTCTCAAGATGCCAAGCTTCACACGATTCCAATAAGAACTCTTCCAGCTCAGTCCAGTGCATTCCCACTCCTCTGTTTGATGTCTAATAATCAGGCAGTCATTGAAGCTTTTATTCATCTCTTAGCAAAAGGCTTCAGGTAGTGGCTAAATCTAATGAATCATTCAAAGGTTTAATAGGGATGAGAGGTTGAAGATATTTTTCAGCATGTGCACGCAAGCTGGAGAACAGTCCAACACTCAGCTTTTCACTCTCAATTTCATTCTCTCAAGGCAATACTGTTGTCTGGGCTGACGATCAGTGCCCCTTTCGTGACCTTTGTCCCTCACCCTCCCTTTATTGTCTTCACATTCAAGATTAGTTTGGCATCTCTCATCCGAAAGATCCATATCCCCACCGATCCAACCCACTGTGAATTGAGGTAGACAATAGGGGGGTGCAGAATAAGGTAAACATGGTCTTATTTTCTCTTCACTGCACTCATGACAACCACAGCACGTAGCTGCCCGACTCAGAGAGTCCAATGAGACCACCAACCAGCAAGGCTACAACATTTGCATCATGCTCTTGAAATCGAAAAAAAAAGAGACACTTTTGTCTCTAGAAATTATAATTTATCACATGTTGCCTTTAAAATATGTTAATACTTAGAATAAAATTTAGTGTGAAATTATAATGTTGTTTTAACCCTCTGGGGTCCGAGGGTGTTTTGGGGCCCTGGAAAAGTTTTGACATGCCCTGACATTTGTGCTTTTTTCAGTTGCTTACAAACATTTGAATGTCTAAAGTTTCATAACACTGTAATCAGCACAAACTGGGCTACAAAAATATGTGAGCAGCATGTATGTACGTGATTGTGTTTTTGAGAAAACAACGTTTATGCGTGCTTAGTGAAAAACTACAAGTTTAAAGTCACTGAAATAAGGCCATAAAACACATACAGAACATTTGATCACAAGACTTTTGAGAACTGATCTTGAAGTCTAGAGTTTTTGTTTCAAAATTATGTGAAAATCATCTTACTCACTCATTCACAGAAAACAATATATTGATTTAAATTTTCTAAGACACTTTTTGTGTAGAAAAGGTATATGCGAGTAGGCGTGAATGATCATGAATATTAGTGTGATTCACACCTGAGAAGACAAAGGCCCGCATAATGAGCTGCATAATGAGCCTTTCAGTCAGGTGTGTGACTGAGAGGGAATTGCTACAAGAAAGAATGTGAGGAAAAAAGAAATTCAAACAGATATGCGCGGAGAATGAGATGGCTAAAAGCACCCTGTATATTTTCTTTATTTTGCAAAAGCACAATGTTTTGTTGATATTGTGAGTGTACACAAATAAAAGTAGACCCTTTACAGATTGAAATGCTGTATTACTCTTATATGTACGATCAAGTATGAAGGAGCATTTTAGTTCTATTCATTCAAATCTGCTAAAAGTTCCGCGGCCGGAACTGTCGACCCCAGGGGGTTAAATGAATGAACATGTATTGGATGTGTTCGCTATGATAAGGATAACTTCAAGGAAAAATAAAAGAACTATATACTTTGTTGCAGGTTTGAAGATACACTGAAGAAAATAACCATGCGTTCCAATTAGACTAACACATAAAAAGGTCATGCCATAGAAATACGACAGTTTTTCCAAGGGATAAGAGCTTGTACATATTTGACAGAATAGCAGCTTATCTACACAGTCAAGCATGCGACGCAATTAATTAATTCAGCTATCAAGGTGAAAGTAACTCATTAATGATGTATTAATTTTTCCATTAGGTGGTACTGTGCATCTGCTCATTGTAGTTCTTGTATTCTTTTCTTTTCTTTTCTTTCCCTTTTTTCTCAGCATGTCTCTTCTGATGTCATCTTTGCATGTAAAACTGGTGGTGAAAAGATCAAAGTTTCAGCAATTAATGAAGACTGAGTAACTCTTGGTCCCTGCGGGAATAGACATCTCACAGATGAAAGAAAATGGTATGGATCTAAACTCAGGCTAAGAGACGTAATTGTGCATTTATATGTGTTCATAACTGACCCCCGTTGCTAGCCTGTCGCTAGTCATCAATCAACCTGACTCTTCTGCGCAGCTGAGAAACACATCTCCACTTGCTACTGTATAATATCCAAATCCTCAATTTCCCATTGGGAATTAAGCAGGTGTGCCTGCCTTTACTGGTGAAGAAGAACATGGCATCCTCAGAGTTATTGCCAAAAGTGATGAATGTGCGCCAGCTCGTAAGCCACTCTAAATAGAAAGATAAAACTAACATAGGTGGACATTACCTGTCCTCTCTTGATATCTGTCTACTCTCTATCTTTAAACCATCCATTTAGTGCCAGAAAGAGGAAAACCTTAAAAAGCAAAAATGTTAAATTAAGCAACTACAAATAGTGCACTATCAGTCATTTTGGACGTTATAATGATGAAAAAAAAAATCTAATGTCACTATAGATGTCACGTTTGCTACTGTGTTGGAGCGTGGAGCAAGGAGACATGGAGTACATCAACAAGGAGATTTTAATGAAATCAAGGAAACCAGGAAAACACACGTAGCTGAGGAGGTTGAAATTCACAATACCGGACAACCAAACTTAGAACAGGACTCATTATAAATACACAGGACTAGAGAATGGGATGATGAGACACACCTGGATCTAATGAAACAATAAACATAATAAGAACAGGAACAGGAAGAACCAAATAAGGGCATAAGGAGCGGAGCAAACCACAGAAAACACGGAACAGAGTCTGACATAACTCCCCCCTCCCAGAAGGAGCGTCCTCGCGCCACACAACATCCAACGCAGGGTGGGGGGCTCTGGAGGTCCCTCAGGACAGACACGGGACGGCAGGCCTATTTAAATAGGCCAAGCAGTACCCATTCGGCCACCATGGCGGATCAGGCAGACTAGGAGGCCAAGGCGGAGCAGACAGTTCAGGAGGCCATGGCGGATCAGACAGTTTGGGGCACTACGGCAGATCAGACAGTTCGGGGCGCCATGGTTGATCAGGCATACTAGGAGGCCAAGGAGGAGCAGACATTTCAGGAGGTCATGGCGGAGCAGGGAAGTCAGGGGGCCAGGCCTCGACACTCGGCCTGGCCTCCACGGATGGACCCCTACTACCCCCCCAAAAAAAAGAAAAAAATCATTGGGGAGAATATAGTCTTTAGAGGCCCTCCGTAGGCCTAACTCAGGAACTGTGGCCCTCCCTGGACTTGACTTGGTGACTGGAGCACTCCTTGGGCAGGACATGGGGACAGGAGCCCTCCTTGGGCAGGATATGGGAAGTGGAGCCTTTTATGTGCTAGACTCGGGGACTGGAACCTTCTCTGGGCTAAACTCGGAGGCTGGAACCCTCTCTGGGCTAAACTCGGGGGCTGGAACCCTCTCTGGGCTAAACTTGGGGGCTGGAGCCCTCACTGGGCTAAACTCGGGAACAGGAGCCCTCTGTGGGCTAAACTCGGGGGCTGGAGCTGACACTGGAGCGAGCTCTGGGGCTGGTATGAGGGCGGAGAACAGTCCCTTTCTCCTCATCCTCCTCCTTTGGCTGAGGGTAAATGGTGCGGCCGGCGGACTTGACTTCCTAGCGGCCGGTAGGCTTGAGTGAGGAACGGCCGGCAGACTTGACTGATGAACGGCCGGCTGACTTGACTGAGGATGGATGGGACTACTGTGTGATGCCTCTGGGCTGGCGGAGAGGAGACGGGATCCGCTGACGAACCGAGCCAGGTTAATGTAATCGGGGCACCTGCCAGTGGCATCCGCTGAGTGATCCCCTCATCCAAACCACCCCAGAAACAGTCCACCAGAGTCCACCGGTCGAGGGAAATCCGCTCTGAGCAGGCGAGGAACTCCTGGATGTACTCTTCCAGGGGACGGCCGTCTTGATACACCGAACACAATCGTTCAAGGGGATCCATAGAAAAAAACAAAAGAAAACACTTTCTAAACTGGGAAAAAAAACACGGAGTAGGGGCACCGCTTATTGTTTCGGTCCGATATTCTGTCACGTTTGCTACTGTGTTGATGTACTCCACGTCTCCTCATTCCTCGCTCCGCGCTCCAACACAGTAGCAAACATGACAATAGACTTTCTCCTCATATTTCTCCATCAGCCATAATTGATGTATTCACATAAAAAAGTGTCCAATAACAGGAGGTTACTCTTATTGAACAAGAAAATCATGTTCACCTCATGTCAGAAATTACAAGTTTCTGGCTTGTAAAAACCATTAACATCTTTGAACTTGTAATAACAATCATTTTTGGCTATCTACTATATTTTGGATGGCACGTACTGAGATAATAGCATGAAAATGTGCATTTGTGCTGTAAATAATTTGCTGTATTCGACAACAAATCCAAACACATTCATGTTTGGTATTAAGAACATTTTCATTTCAATTTAAAATCTGATGTGAACAGCTTTGAAGACAATCCCTTAGTTGTCATCTTCATTATGATAATTCCAACATGAGGTGAATGCACTATAATATTTGGATGGGACTATATATGGTCATAACATGTAAACTCCCATGAGGTGAGGTGCACCTTTTAACTAAATGGTTGTGAAGCTTTAAAGATACTTTCTGAGCTGGAACACAGGGGTGAGATCCCACTAAAAAGCTGAATTCATGCTTGTGAAGTATCATATCAATATGTCATGTCTACAAAGGTTTCATGATCATAAATCAAAAGACGACCTTGAGACCCTTATGTATTGGAAGTCTGTACAAAATCCCAATGAAAGTACATTTTATTACGTATGTGCAACGCAGAGCACTAGCCTTGGATCCAAATCCATCTATGTCTAGATGGAGGCATGTGAACTTGAAGAAGTGTACAGCATGATGCATTAAAGAAGCATGCACTATATATTTTAAGATATTTGTGAACGTGCGTTAAACTCCTGATAAAATCTTTATTGATGCCACTGAAACAACCTTTTCAAAAGTGATGAGCCTTTATGCCATTAATTGCTTCCTTTGACAATAGAATCAGGCCCACCTTTATAACATAGAACAAAAAAATATATTTTTCCAGCCTCACACGGACATCACATGCCAGTGTTTGTGATTCTTTTTGATTGGCTGCATTTCTATGGGCTTTAATATGGAAGCCAAAGAAATAAGTCTCATGTTGTGAGATCATTACATGCCTTACTGGTTTTGAATAGAGAAAATCTCTGAGAGGCATCATCACACCATGAGAGCGCTTAGCAATGTATGATTACAGTGAATCAGTTGTTCAAACCAGAAGTCTATTAAAGTATTTTATGTTTTACATATATTAAAACTGGTTAATGTTACTAAACAAACCATAGAATATACAGTCTTTGGAAACTTATGTAACGATTCTGTAACCTCTCATATACATAATATATCCTGCGATTCGCCTTCATTATTGCAGGCATTATTATTATTATTATTATTAGCAGCACACATAATGATCATTTCTCATTTGTATGGCTGTCAATTGATTGATTAACAGAACTAGGTTTTATTTGTTAACACTTAACGGTGTGTCACTCATTGAAAACTAAAATAAATAAATATGTCAGCTGTGTTATTAGCATTAAATATAGCCCTAATACTTTTGCATATATTTCATGTAAATTTAAAAATCATTTATGCTTATCCTTAATGTCAGTGTTTCATTAATTGCATGCAAAAATGCACTGAGCCACACAGTTTTGTTTTTCTCTGTTCAGGAATGTAAGCCAGTTGTTGAGACTGAGGGAGAATGAAGATGCATCAAGACAAAGAGAACAAAATAAAAAAAAATTAAAAACCCCATAATGAAAATGGAAAAAAAAATAAGTGTGGGTAGGGAGGGCTGATTATGCAGGCCAGCGTTTGCAATAGGCTTTTAATACAGTTGCTCATATGCTGACTCATGTTATTGCATTATATAACCTATATAATATGAGTCATCCACTGTATTACTATATTGGATAAAACAAAGTAGTTTATAATAGTGTGTTCCCAGCTGGCCTGTGGAGCACCTTTAACACCTGCTTTGGATGGCTTCTTCTAGTCGTGTGCACCTGCCTCCTCAGCTCTGAAGAGACATCAGAGGGCAGGAGGATAAAGACATCGGCTGTAAGGGTAAAAGAACGGATGACCTCACCTGTGTATGGCTGTCCATCCTCACAAACACACACATATTCACTTACACCTGTGCTTTAGAGGAACTTGGGGATTCTCCTGGGGCTAAAAGCCACCAGATCTTGTCCTCAGAAACTGGCAGGGCACGGCTGCTTTTTGCTGTCTAATTGCTTTGCTTAAAGGCTATTTTACATTCCAGTTATTAAATTCTACAGCTTCATGTCCAAATCAATTTGCAATTTATAGTCTTGCAGTACTTTTAAAAGGCAGACTTTGAACTCTGATCCCATATCTATCCTTTAATGAAGGAAATGATTGTGCTAGTTTATTGAAATACAGAGGTATTTCACCTTGAGCAGGCACTATAGGTCTGCGCAGCCCACCTGGCGTCTCCCCCAGAGCAACTGTTAAATCAAATGAGAAATGTCAGTCTTAAACATTGCATTGACTTCCATTCAATCTAAAAGTTGTTTAAATACCACTAGATATTAAAATTACGAGGACTTTGTCAATTGTTGTCCTGACCTTTGAAAGTGCACTTACATTTCAGAATAAAAGCGGACATGGGAGATCAACCATATCTGTACAAATTACAGATGTCAAATATCAGAACTCTTTCAATGTTAAGCACACCTACATACAGAGAATTCACAGATTTTATAGCTGTCAGTAGATTATGTAAACTATTATGTTTTATTTGTTATCACTTAACTGTTTTACTCAGTTAATAAATCTACATACATTTTACATATGGTGAAATACTTGTAATATGGGGTGATTTCATTCAGATTAAATTTTTAGATGTTTAATGAATCATGGGCTCTTTAGGTCTCTCGACTTCCACACACTGTAGCATTGCAGTGTTTGAAGGGTGCAGTTGTTTGGAGCACTGACATATTTAACTAGTCTTCTTCAACCCCCTGTCATTTGTGGTTAAAGCTGATCTGCGGTGAACTATCTGCTATACCTCCGTCAGTGGAGAAACTGTGATGCGCTTGCTGTATGACGCCTGGATTACAGCTTTGAAAACTTAATGATCCACTGAATGCGGAAGACACTCTACATAGTAAATGTTCAGAATTTTAATTTTCTTTTCTTGAAATATCTTAAAATCTCCTTGTGTAGACACATGTGTTAAGTGCTGTTTCAGGAACTAGGCAACTAGGGCATTTTTGTAAACCCAAATGGAAACTACTGAGTCAGATTATTTAAAATCAAAAGTATGTCATGAATTTTGGTGCAAGCAGTCCATACAGATGGATTTAAACATTTTACAAATTCAGTCTGTGATATTGTGAGACAATTTTTAACAACTGTCGCTTCAATATAGATTAATTGCATTGCTCAATAAACATTACAATTTCATTTTAATAATGAGTATTGCATTGCAATAGCACATTATTCAAGTACTGCAGGAACAATAATATTAATGTAACAAAGACAACACACACTTTCATGTTTTTGCATTTGTGTGTGTATATATATATATATATATATATATATATAAACATACTACTTTAGCTTAATGATTTTAAAAAATACTGACCTTCAACTTTTGAATGGTGGTGAAAATTAAAAAATGAATAAAAAATGTTGCTTATAGATTACATTTAGTCATTTAGCAGATGCTTTTATCCAAAGCGACTTACAAATGAGGACAATGGAAGCAAATAATATAGATAATACCTAATATATTAGGCTATTCTACTGAAAAGTATTTGTACCTGTCTATCCTGGAATTAGTGGCTATTTATAAATGAACACAATACAAGCTACATACAGAGAGAGAGAGAGAGCACAATACAAGCTATATACATATTTATTTATTTATTTATTTATTTATTTGTATCTAAACTGACAACAGGGCGAAGGCCATCACAGATGGTTTGGATGTAGCATCACACCTTAAATTTTTAAAAATCGCTTTAAAAGATCTGTCTACTGTAGTAGACAGCATGCATCAGAGGGTTAAATATCCCAAGAGTAAGATAACCGTGAACAAGTCAAGTCAAGTGAAGTCACCTTTATTTATATAGCGCTTTTAACAATACAGATTGTGTCAAAGCAACTGAACAGCATTAATTAGGAAAATAGTGTGTCAATAATGCAAAATGACAATAGTAAACACTAATTTTTCAGTTAAAGACAGTTCATCATTGAATTCAGTGATGTCAATATCCAGCTCAGTTTAAATAGTATCTTTGCAATCAAGTCAACGGTATCGCTGGAAATGAACAGAAGTCATCACTGATAATGAGTGACGCTACATAGTCATCATTTGCTACAAAAGAGCAGGATGTTGTAGTACAGGGCACTCTGCAGGCTGCATCATTGAATAGCTTAGCCAGCATCAAATCCATCAAGTCAAGGGATTTACAAGAGATGATGAAGTGTCATTACCTCGCTCTCCTCATTACCAGGTCCTCATCAGTGGCAGCTTGTGCATAATATTAATTAATGAGAGAGGAAGAGTAGAATAGGGAACACACTGATTTCTCAATTTATATTCCAGGGATTTTTCATCATATTTTGTGACTCTGGTTCATAACAAGCCCCCATTTCTTTTAAAACAAATATAATTATTGTCATTTACCAGAGGTACATTATAGACACATGACAGTATTTTACCACGTCAATTCAATACACCACTAGACACAATGATTGTCATGGCAACTATGTCATTAGGCCTTGTAGCTAAACACTGACAACCAAATGAGACCCAGGAAAACATGTCGGGTTTATAGTGAGCTGTCATTGCTTGTCCCCTGGTCTATTTGACCCCTGGGTATCAATCTGATGCCTGGTTATTGTGATAACTGACAAAATTGGACAAAAATGTAATTTATATGATGAATGCTAACAACAGAACAATTCTGGGAGAAAACTGTAACGTTAACCCCCATGTACACATGTGGCTTGGAAGTCCTCTGGGTGTTCAAACTCCAAGAATCGCTCATCTGCTTTGGTGCACCAAAAGGGATAAGTTGCAGCCCAGACTCTAAAGGGTATAGAGGCATTAACGTTCAAATAAAATGAATGGGTTTCAGGAGGAAATACTTTGAGGTGCATAATAGTGTAGCCTACTGTGATACAGTAGGTAGGAATGTGCAGAGAAGAGTGCCAATTTTTCCTTGTAGAAAGATAGAGAAAGAAGAGAAATGTGAGGTTATTATGAGTGATGATGAATGATTAGGGGGTTATGATGAAATACAAAAGAAAACCAAAAACAATTCTGTATTTTGCTAAAAACCTTTAATGTGTTTTCAAACAAAAGCTCATTTATGTTCAGAACATGTTATGTTCAGATAATTTAGCAAAAATATTCCCATTTAAGCTCAACTTTTTCCAAGTGAAATCATCAGCATAAAGTGTGGTGCACTTTGTAGTTTCTAGACATGGAGAAGTTATTTAATAGATATTTGTGATTAAATGATAATAATAATAATAATAATTATTATTATTATTATTATTATTATTAGTAAAAATGTCATTGATAAAAACCATGAAGAACGTTTATTTATTTATGTATGTATGTATGTATGTATGTATTTATTTATTTGTTTGTTTGTTTGGTCACTACTTTCTGTAAATAAAAAGCTGAAAAAAATGCTGTTTATCATTATAGCAAAAGTATGAGGAGTATCTTAGGGGACCTTCAAGCATTGTCTTTGACAATGGGGAGGACTTAGAGTCAACAAGGCTGAGTACTACTAGTTTAGAGCAATTATAGAAGCAATTTTATGTAGAATAGTTGAAACCAAAATAGACAAGTGTAAAAAGCTTGTTCCAATTATGCCCATGACTGGCTGTAGGCCTACAGACAACACCAAGAAGTAGCTATTATGTGAATACTTTGTAAACACAATTTCTCAGAAATGTATCAGACAACTCAGAAAAACAAACAGAATATGTACGTAGATATAAATTTATTACATTATTACGTGACTCCAACAAAACGTTCAAATAGCTGGCACTATGGCAGATTTCCATGGATTATTATTTTCTCAAACAAGCTTTTGTATAAACCATGTACTTTGCAAACTTTATTTCCTGGCTGACTGGTGCACACCGGCATGAATAGCACCAGCCGTTCAGATTGGATTTGGTGATTTCAGACAGCTCTTCTCATTTTTATGTGCAACATGCATCAGGCGGTCAGAGACTGTGGGTGGTCCGTGGGTGTGCTGTCTGCAACTGAGACTATTGAAACCATGTAAAGCTATATCAAACTGTCTATGCACTTTATGATGAACTCAGGATAAATGTCCATATTTTCAATATTGTCATGACATAATAATTGTATACACATAAAGGCATTACACATGATCTCTAAACAGTTGATTGTTTTGTTTTGTGCAGAGAAGATTTTTACTTTGTCTGAGCAAAGCTTTTCACTTCATTGCTTCACAACTCTAAAGTCCCACAGAGGATTGGCCAAAAATCAATACACAACTCTCACAGACAACTGAAACAACTGAAGCTTCATTTGTTTTTGCATGGTGGCAGGAGAAGGTCAGTGAAGAATGAGTGTCCTTAAATATTCACAACTGGACTACATGTTTGAAGGTTTTTTTGTT
Organism: Sinocyclocheilus anshuiensis; assembly: GCF_001515605.1. NCBI lineage: Eukaryota > Metazoa > Chordata > Actinopteri > Cypriniformes > Cyprinidae > Sinocyclocheilus > Sinocyclocheilus anshuiensis. The sequence goes on from NW_015539863.1 coordinate 1,129,957, forward strand.
GTTGTTGTTTGTTTTGTTGTCCTGTTATTTCTATGTGAATGTGCCAGAGAAATTCAAGTGAACGAACAGAAAGGCTGCTAAAGCGTTGTCTTATCTGGACAAAATGGCTTCCAAACAGGGGCGATTCTAAGATTTTTGTTAATGGGGTGGCACAGGGGGGACCAAGAACCAGCCAGGGGGTCCATGGGAAAAGTCATGTGCCAAGTGGGATGACATAAAAATGGCACTGCACAAGTGCCTGGACAACTCATCTCTCTTTTTATAAATAACAACCACTGAATAGACAATACTTGTTCTCAACTTCTCTTATTGTCCAAACAGACTGTGTGTGTGTGTGTGTGTGTGTGTGTGTGTGTGTGTGTGTGTGTAGACCAGGTTCAGGGCTACTAATTTGCTGGCCAACTTTGCCCTGTCTGGTGGATTGGCTCTGACATGCACTGCACTGTACTGCATCTACCTGTCTTTGACATGGTTTCTTCTTGAAGAAACCTTGAATGCATTGCTGCTGTTGTCCCCTTTTCATTTTTTTACACAAACGTCTGTCTAAAAATAAAAAACCCTCTAATTTAATCATCAATATTACACAAATAGTATTTAATAGCCATATTCTCATCTGATTAAAGACAAAATCATTTAAATGTGAAGCTGTTGTTGGACATTGCAAACAAGACGAACGTTTGTTTATTCAATACAAACATGTGTTTACTATTCTACATCTTAAAATTCTAAGTGTCAGAACACTAACATTATTCAAAAAAACACATTTTAGCATTTACCACGTTACTGCAGATTATTTGGAAGAGTGATTTTGCCTTTAATCTTTGAAACAACAGGAAGAAACGTAACATAACGATTTATATTTCGGTGCATCGCGGCAACACAAATAAGCACAAACTCTGAAACAACAAACTTCAGCGCGCAAAGAGATGCGACGTGGCTACTCTCACAAACCCGAATACACGGATCCAATACTGATACACATGCGTTTTCTTTCTCAGATGTTTACATTTATTTAAGACAAAATCGACTGTGCTTATAAGGATAATCGCCAGGACGGCCATTTTTACATAATTTTTTGTGTGTATTTGGCTGAGTAAAGCGCAACAAGCTGCGAAAAATAACTAAATTTGGTACTCGCGAGGCGGCGCGACATGCACGCTATGGATGTGACTGTGAGTGCATAGGAAACCCCCTTTGGAGCACGCGAGTATCGAATGGCTTAAACTTAAAAAGATGTGCAAATGATACAGTTTTGTGACGATGCAACAATGACTCGATTAGCCAAATGACAATTCTGTCAACTGTCCCGAAACCCGAGCAAAAGTCTTGTATCGCAGCCTGCAGTAGTGCAGACGAGATGTGCTGTTGTGAAGCCGCTTTGAGAGTGAGAGAAGATGCGGTACAGCTGAACAACTCACGCTGTTTTCAAATGACTGATTTAATCTGATAGTATGTGTGGATTTATTTACTCATCTAACCTACATGCTCTATTGAATATGTTTGGAGGAATTTCCCTCATTATAAACTCGAAAGCAGATTAAACATAATTCTATTATACAGAGATTTAAGGGAAAAAATCCATGACTTTTCCAAAACTTTTCCAGGCCTGGAAATGGCTGTTTTAAAATGTCATGACTTTTCAATTTTTTTCATGACCGTAAGAAGATGCACACTGTTAATCACGTAAACTGGTCCTCCATTGCGCGAATGCTCCGTTACCTCTCCCTCCTCTAATCATGCCGGATCCGTCACCCCACTTTGTTCCGGGACCTCGCAATTTACAAATTAAGCACTGTATGACCAGAGTTTTTTTTAGAAGTCGTGATAGTAGAGGAGGCGCAACTATAACGGCATGTGAATAATCCCGCCTATATAGGCCTATAATTATAATTTAATACTTACAATGAACAGAGACATGGTCTGCAGCCTGCGAAATCTCGCTTCTCCTGTTTGAGCTGTGAAATTGACAGCACTCTAATCCAATGGCATCGTAAATATATGACACGGCAGTGAACCAGACAGTGCGTAGGTGTGTTCTACGCTGCTAATTAGCGACGACGAGCGACGGTCGGGCTAGTTTGTTTAGTGTGTTCCACTCGTCGGCTCTCGTCGGGCTCACGTCGGCGGCAGTTTGCCCGATTCAACATGTTGAATCGGCGTCGAGACCGTCGGCGCGAGTGAGAGCTCTGATTGGATGTTCAGTTTAGCGAACGAGTCAGTGCCCGAGAATTAAAGCGAAAGTGATGAAAACAAGCACGTATCTAATGGCGCTTTTCCACTGTGTGGTATGACTCGGCTCGGCACGGCTCAGTACGGCACGGCATGGTTCGGCTTGGCACGGTTTGCGTTTCCACTGCAGTTCAGTACCGCTTTAGAGTGGGCGGGATTATTCACATGTCGTTATAGTTGCGCCGCCTCTACGTGGGCGGGATTATTCACATGCCGTTATAGTTGCGCTGCCTCTACTATCACGACTTCTAAAAAAAACTTTTTCATTCCGCGTCGCCCCATCAAGCTCTTGCTGGATCCGCTCCTCTGCTATCAACGAGAGGAACGTCTGTTCTTCCGCAGCAGACAACAAAACTTTTTGGTTGTTAAAAAATGGTGAGCTCGTTCAAAACAGTTGCGTTCGATCCTTCGCTGGCTGTGCTGATTTAAATCTAGCGGTTCTTTTGTGTTTGTGTCGCAAGTTCAGTGACGCAGGTAGTGACGATTCTCTCCGGCCAATCCGTGATCAGCAGAGTTTACACGTCACGTTTTGGTAACGGTACGGTTCACTTGGAACCCCAACTGAGGTGGTACTAAAAAAAGTACCAGGTACCAGGTACTGTACCCAGTGGAAAACCCCCAAAAAGTGAACCGTACAGAGCCGTACCGTGCCGTACCATGCAGTGGAAAAGCGCCAATAGACTGTAAAAGGGCACAATATGTAAAGTTTTCGGCGCTAGAGTTCACTTTTTCAAAACAATAACAAAGGTGAAGCTTGATGACACTATGAAGGAGGATGTTCAAGGATGAGGTAATTAATTATTATTATTTTATTACCTGTACCTTCCACAGTTATTTAAACAGCAATAAATTATACAGAGAAAGCAAGCAAAGAACATTTCCATTGTCAAATAACATTATGACTGACTTTAGTCTAGAGTTTAAGCACTCTCAAAAAACTGCCCTTATAATCAGTAAAGCTGTCTATACACGGTTTTATGATTGAATCTCTTACATCATACGTACATTCGCACTTTGTTGTTTATGATGAGAGAATTCGCGCGAGAGCTGAATTCAGTCAGCGAGGTGTGCAGTGAACAAAAATCTCATCTGAACGCCTCTGATTGGCCATTGCTTTCATAAGCTCAATGGACTCGTGTGTGATTGGTTATAAAGCACAACACTGTAAAAACGCGTAAAATGGCGCAACATTGAGCAGATCTAAATTTAATGCTGCGTTCAACACTTTTCATTTTCACTTTATTCGCGACAGCCGTAATGGAGTTAGTTTAACTGTAGAGCAGCATTTCTGTCAGTGTGTTGCCATAGTTTCTACAAGCGGAAACTGAGGATATGTGAATATTATGTCATTGATAGGCAACAATGACCAGAGACGACTCATTACTTAAAATTGGAATTTCTATGGATTTGCAAATCCTTGGGAACTTTTGGGATAACGTTTGTACACAACTGCATGAAATATATCACACTGTGCAAGTAGATTTTGGATATTTTATTACGAAAATCTTACATATTGTGCCTTTAAATGCCCCCGAATTGCTCCCGCACCGCAGATGTTATACTCTGATCAGTCTGCGCTATTGGGGGCGACACAGGGGGGCCAAGCATATTTTGAAGGGGGCCGGTGGCACCCCTTTAGACACGCCCCTGCTTCAGAAGGACCCAGGAAGGGGCCTATTAGTGTAGAGAGGATGGCAGTGAGGCTTTTCTAGGAGTCTTGGGAAAATAAGCCCAAATATCTGTCTGCACATAGAGAGAAGAGAAAAAAGGTTGTGGTACAAAAAGTGCCCAACAATACAGCCAATGACAGTTAATGTACTGTTTTAAATGTATTAATAAAATACTAAATGTACATTTTAAAATAACTCTGGAATAAATATTAATTACCATCACGCCTGGGAAGGCAAAAGAATGCTATTACAAGCCGCCCATTTAGAAATGAGTCAATGCAATCCAGTTGGCCAGAAGAGGTGAGGGCACTTGACAAGGTTCAACTAAAATCAGTCACTAAATGCCATGTCAGAATCTGAGTGTTTTGCACAGGCATTGCACAGAAAGTTGCAACATACAAAAACGGGTTGGATTGGCATTAATTAGCCAATTAGTTTCTGAGAGTGAATGCTAATGGAGATCATTTTGCATTCTTGGATGTAAAGACCAGGCAATGCATGTCAATAGCCTCCTCCTGAAGCTCGAAGATACAGTGAGGTTAACAGCAAACAAAAATGTCAACAACAATAAATCCATTGCAACCTGCTTCCAGTACTCATTTAAATATATAAACAAATGCATTCACTCTTTTGTGAAAACATATCCACAACTGATACGCTCACTGAATTGTAACATTGATGTGCTAAATCCACCAAATACTGTACTGTATAGTGTGCTTAGGCAAAAGTTTTCTCTTAAACTTTCCAACTTTAGCATGTCCAATTGTCCAAGCCCTCATTTCCTCCATACCACTCTGCCAGGTCGATATTAGCCTGGCGGTAACAGGCAACCTAGCTCCTCTCCTGCTCCCAGTCAGCCAAACTCAGCCTTTGACTGGTCTACAGGCAGAATCTGCTAGTGCTGATAGTATTGACAGGTTGCCCTGCATGTGGTCCAGAGCACACAGACTATATGAAGCATTGGTGCCTGAGAGAAAGAGAGGATTGGTGGATGGAGCTCTCTGCTGCTACGATAGTGAGCACCACACCCTTCGGTGGGGAAGATGGGATTACTGCGCTTCTCTGCTGCTTGGGCTTCCTCTATATTTTACGTGTCACTCTACTCAACACTAGTGGAGAGATTGTATGTTCTTTGAATAACTGTAAAAAGCATTACATATTGTGTTTAGTGTCTTGATTATGTCTCTTTATGAAATTCAACAAAACATGGTCTGGTTTAATGCTCATAAATACGGGCATAAGCCAACAAACCCTGACTTTCCTATGAAAATCAGCTGTATGACATTTGAAAAAGGAAACCATGAGAAAGACAGAATACACAGTGGTAAACAATCAACAATTTTTTGTTATGCAACATAATTTTCCTCCTGTCACTATGCAGAAAATATAGCAACATATGGCACTGCTGGATTTAAAATGGCCGTTTTCAATTTAATAATAATAATAATAATAATAATATGCTGTTTTTCATCCATGTCATTATATTTTCTCTCAGAGACTGTTGTTCCTCTGGGTCACCCTTACAGAGGCAACACATGCTCAAAAGCTCCTCAAATTGCCCTATTAAACACATTTCTGTACACAAATCTTCTACATCTCTTTTTTTTATGCATCTTTGATCAATTAAATATATGTTGCTGTTCAAAACCTAAATCAACTCATCCATTTTCCAAACTCCTTTATCCTCTGCATGGTCATATCCCAGCGTCTCGGGCCCGAACCCTGAATGGATGGCCAGTCCATCACAGGACTAAATCTAAATGTTACCTTTATTTTTAACTACTCAGTGTAAAACTAAAATAAGTTCACTTAATATCATAAAAATCAGTGATAGGGGGAGTAACGAGGGAGTAATAGTTACTGGGAATTTGGATTGAATTGGAGTTTGTACTAATTTAAATGTATCCATGCATAAGTAACATGATATGATTTATGTTTCAAGTGGTCTAAAGAAATGCAAGAATAAGGGCACAGCATTAGCTCAACTGTAAAAATTAGCTTGGCTTTTAAGTGTAATATAGAAGGGTAATTACAGTATAGATTATTAAGGTTCACTCAGTTTGAGTTTAATTCTACAACATGCCAGTTCATAAAAGAAACATGAATTTAATTGGAGGACGAATGTAAAATGTTAATTGGAGGCCAAATATAAACTGTTATTGAGCAGACAATTGAATGGGAAAATATTCTACAGTATCTTTACAATGCACTACATATCATTGAGGGATATGGAAATACATTTATGACAGAGGTGTCCAATTCAGGGCCACTGTCCTGTAGAGCTTGCTTGCCTCAACACATCTGCCAGGAAGTTTACAATATGCCTAGTAATATCTTGATTAGCTGGTTCAGGTGTGTTTAATTGGGCTTGGAGCTAAACTCTGAAGGACAGTGGCCCTCCAGGACCACGATTGCACACCCCTGATTTATGATAACCTACCTACATTTCATAATTAAACCCATTTAAAACAATGTACAGAGACATTTACCAGTTACAGTATAAAACACTCTAAGTGATCTTCTCTTCTGTAATTAAAGATCTATATATTACCATTTTTACATCTCATATGCCATCCTCTAATTGTATGACAATAAAATGCTGTACTGTTGGAAGACATCAAGTTGGAATCTATATCTGAAAGCAACACAAAATAACAGCTTGATATCTCCAAATAACTCCAGGAGCTATGATTGTAAATGTATCTTTTTTAACAAGTTTTACCTATAGTTACTATTGTACTATTGTACTATTGTAGTGACACAGTCTTAAGGTTTTATCTTTCAGCTGTATAAAGATTTATTTTGTCTGCCCAAACTGAAACTGAAGATGCAACAGGCCTAACTGGCTCTGTCCCAAATGGCACCTTAAGCTCCTCAGAGTCCACACTTTGATGATGTAATGTAACATAGACTGTCAGGTAGTAGTCATCTACAAAGCCCACATCAGCGTAACTTCCCAAAAACTTTTCAAAACTTCCCACATCCCTGTCAGGCATATTGCACAACTACCAGTGTGATATTGCTTTTATACGACAGTTCGATGACACGTGTGTCAATAAATAAAAACAACAAAGGAGTGTCTTAAAAAAACCCTCTTGTGTGTATACATGCTGAATGACTGCTGACGCCTTGAAGCTCACATCTCTGAAAACTTTGAAGCAAATTTTCAAATAGGTGCTATATCTTTATAAATTAACTGCACATTTAAAGTTTAAACAACTACATTATCACCTAAAAAATCCTTAAAACTACATTCAGTGACACAAAAACAGTAGTATTCGTAAAATGATAGTGGGTTTGGTCATCCGCTATGACACTCGCTGTGAGAAATGCTGCAAGTGGAGTGTTACAAATGGTGAAATGGTTCCTGTGGCAATACTGGAAGAATATTGCACTGTTGGAAAGAACTCTCAGCCAATCCCTTATTTGAATGGCCATGATATACATAAAATGAGAGAAATAAAAGGGCATGAATTTCTAATTAATGAAAATTCTGTCTTTCGACAATGCTAATTTGTTCCCTGGTGTTGATTAAAACGAGGGAACAAATTAGTACAACAGGGCCACAATTTACCTAAAACAAGGAAACAAATTAATTAAATGTGGCCATGATTTAACTAAAATGAGGTGAGTAATTAATAAAACAGTCAATTTAATTTGTGGCTAAAATATTGCATGTCTTATGTGGGGCTCCATACATAAACACCAGAAATAAAATGGATTGCCTACATTAATGACAACATGACTGCAGCTTGTCCCTGTTTTGTGGTACAAGCATCAGCAGTAGTAGATTTTACCAAGGGGTACCGAGCAGATGTTTAACATAGGACATCCATTTGGCCAGTGACAAGGTTCCTGTCAATCCTCAGGATTCCATAGAACTTTTTCATAACGTCTTTGTCCTTGACACTATTCTCTCAGGCAACATGTGGCTATCTTGGAGGACTGTGCAAGATTTTCTTGCTGTTATATTCTCCATGTACTCTTCCCTCGCTTTTTTTTTTTATATATGCCTATCCATATCCTTCTTTTTTCCATTCCCTCACTTCTCTTTTCACATTTTCTTCATCTCTCTTTTTTTATCTGCTCTTGTTTCATTACTCTTCATGGCCTCCTCTGTGTTCCCCCTCTCTTCCCATCCCTCCCTGTCTTTCTCTCAGACTGTCTGTCTGGCATCATTTCTCTCCCGCAGATTGCTGTGCTTGCAGGCCAAAAGTATAGCTTGCATCTGTGTCATAAGAGGCAGAAAATTGGAGTGTTTAGGGGTAGAGTGGAAGGTGCTGTTCTGAGTTATTTAGCCTGAACTGCTTCCAAGGAAGGGAGGCAAGCCTCAGGCCATTGGGCACAGGCTTTTACATTCAAGCGAGAATGGCACACACAGACTGCATATTGGTGTGTGGCAGCATGCTGTGCATTATGAGAAACCTTTCATTTATAACCTCCACCCACCCACACAGACAGACAGCAAGCGTCCAAATCCCCTCATCCAATAGGCATGCACACACAGGCACACACAAAATGTAATCCAGTCATTAAGCTGGGTGCAATCTACATATGAAATGTAATTTCCCAAAATTAATTTGGCCAGCATCTGTGATTTGGCTTTGAGATGTAATTTGTAGAGCAAGATGTATGTGGCAGTCAAATGAAAATGTGTGCGATCTAATGCTTGCGTGCGATAGTAGAAAGCTAAAGAATCATACCTTTTTCAGCTAAGCTATTCATAAGTACATGCAAATCACTAGCCACGTCCTAGACAAAATAGCCTCTTATAAACAAGTTGCTCCATTCTGCCTGGAGGCCATGAGTGAGAAATAAAACATCCTAACGCTGGGCTTTGACCACACGTACATGGTGCTGGCCGTGGCTCACAGCCGGTCGTGTAAGATGCGATTAGAGCCGCTAAAACTTGGATCTGCAGGTATGGGATTCATTTGACATGAATACTACAGGATAAAAGCATTAATACCAGGAAGCGGTTAAAATTATGAGGTTTGATCATAGCTAAGGGCCAACCATTACAGTCCATATGCTCTCTCTCAGATTGTTTCCACCTGGAAGGTTCTGGGTTCAATACAAGTTAAGCTCTCATGCTACAGATGCGGTCAGTTCAAGGGTAATAATCGTTAACTAAAACCATAAATAATTAAATTAAATTAATTCAACTTATTTTATTTTCATTAAGTTTAACTTGAAGTACTACAATAACTACAACTAAATAAACTAAAAACAAATATAACAAATATTAATAAAAACAAAAAGGATTTTTTTTTAAATATAGAAATGACAAAAGCGCACAACAAAATTAACTATAATGGTATATCAATCACACTACCCTAGTAAAGAAGAATTATATTTAAAATACATTTATTTCATACTAAGTAGTTCAAATCTATTATTCTAACATATTTACTGCTATATCGCTCAAGACTTACTGATATAAAAATGATAATTAAACTTTATTTGGAGTACTACTTCCTAATATTAAGCCTAAAATGTGTTTTGATGTCACTATTGATTAGGATTGTATGATCTTTTGAATATTATCAGATTTTAAATGCAAGATATTTAAAGTGTACCTGAATTTCAGTATATCTTTAATTGGAGAGTTGCTGGATTCATGGAGAAGCAGACTGGAGCTAATTTGAAACAAAACATGATCAGGGTCTAACACTGGTTAACTCGGCTAAACAAACATTCATACATGCACATGGAAACTGCTCACTTTTGCTTATTTGTGAAGCAACTCTGTGGAATAACTACATCTCAGTTATTATAAAGTTACTACAAAACAATATATGTGAATAGTTCAGCATCTTATTTGTGCTTTAAATTACCGATACAAATAGAGTATGTGTATATGTGAAGTATATCAAGCTTGCAGTCTATAATATAGTGTATATCTATGCATTTTGTTGTGTGCAACTTTGAATTGCAGAGTGCAGTATTTGATATAAATCAAACATGCAAATTCAAAACAAGACTTGTTTTCCCCCTTTTGGAAATGTAATAACATTTTAGATGTAATTCAGAAGCAAATGCATGTTCAATTAAACATTTTGTCATGTCAAGTGTTCCAGTAGAGCTTTTTAGTCCAATTACTTCCAAAGGTGTACAACTTTAAAGATTCCCATATATTTACTTTTCATATAATTTTCAAGCAAAGCAATTTTACACTAATTTAACTGATTAGCATTTGTAAATAACTCACTTATCATGTGTTTCATTCATATGCAAAGTCAGAGGCCATGCTTGAGCTGTTACCAACAGCAAAGAAGAGGATAGAATGTCATGTGTGCATAATCATCCTTACGGTGGATCGTGACATTTCTGCAGGGTGGAGACAAATAAACTGAATTCTTTATTGCCAGATAATGTTTCATAAAAAGTTTGAAATTTGAAATATAACATGATTACACTTGTAGCTTGTACTCTATTTTCTAGACTCCAACAAGAAGTTTCATCTAATTTTTAATGCAAATATGTATTGTAAATGAATAATGGATCACATTCCAGTAAATTAAAGCTTTTAAAGCAGGTTTTCTTTATAATTTAAGCAGCACTTTAACTTGAATAAAAAAAGACATTTCTGTAGTATCACTTTCATTATCTTTTTATTTTTCCTTAACCTGTTTGGGTAACTGTAAAGACTGGTAGTAAAGCATTATATTTATAGCTAGCTTCGTCTTCGATGCTTGTTTATGAGTTTGTGTGCATACATGATGCATAATAAGGATTATGACTGATGCTACATACAGTAAGTCTCTCATGGGAGAACACCTGAGCGTGACTATCCAACTAAGTGAGAGAGGCTGAGACTGAAAAAGACAAAGATAGACAGAATGCAAGAATGCATTTTCAAATACATGCTCACCATAATCCCAGTTCTGTCTCTTAGCCTTATATAGGCATGATAGAGGGGGGGGAACACCAAAAAATAACTTGCACAACTGTTTTGATTAATGAATACCATCATTTTGTAATCGCTAGATAAAGGGGAAATTATGAAGCACTAATGCACATTAACCAATTGAGTGAGAAGACAGCAATATGTTTATAGATCAATGTTCTGTATGTGCCTACCATAAGTTTCCAGAGCATCAATTCAAAAAGCGAATTAAAAGGAAACAGCGATCAAATTCTGAGACACTAAAGGCCTTTCTTCAGTGTGCTTTCACTCCCCTAGAAATATTTAAGTAAATGTTAGATGCTAATCACAAAATACATTACATTTTTATTTTTAGATGTGATCAATTGCTTTTTTATCCTTTCATTCACAACAATAAATTCTGTTATACTTTTGTATTGCTGTAATCAAGCCACTATCTTCGTTTCTTGTAAAAGAGAGCCGTCTTTCTCTCTTCATTGATGTGTAATGTAACAGGGGAATACGCATTTTTTTACTAGCCTGACTTTCCATTTGCTTATCTCCCTAAAAAGGTTCCCAGTATGAAGACTCAGAGGTCAAACGCATGGGAAGTGTAATTGCAGCATGTGCCCTTGTCCTGCCCTCTCTAACTGCGGAATTAACCTGTTCCCTTCTGTTCTTCTTTTATCAAACCACTGCAACGTCAAAGCCGGTCCCAGATCAGTGATTACTGATCATAAAATGCAGAATCCATTTCTTTGCATTGCAGTTTCATGCATTTAAAGCACACACTTGATGTGTCCTTGACCTTATCTGCACAGGTTTAGCATGATGAGTGTCAGAAAGAGGCCCAACGCTCATATGATCAATAACCGCAGATTGCGGCTCACATTGAATACTGACAATGGTGTGTTAAATTGTGTATCCATTAATCAGTGTTTATTGCTGAGTTGTAACAATAAAATGAGCATTTGTCAGTGGATGTACTATAAGCTGTTTCTATCTTGTTTTGCAGTTTTTGAGGATGTGCCATAGCGGTTACCCAAAATGCATTGCTTGAACGATGAAGAAAGCCATCATTACGCTTGTTGGCAGTTTTCATTTTTCTTTTTAATGAGAGATGATTCAGTTCTCCAGTATGTGTTCCCCTAGTCAGATGCTGTTGTTATTTTTATCAATTTAATAAAATCACTTTTATACGTTCTGGAGTGAATTAATTCTCAAGAGCTGATGCAGTTACTTGTACTCCATTTGTTCATCTTTTTCCGAACCCACTCTCTTCTTCTCTCTGAAAAACCTATGGTTGGGCTTCACTGAAGTAGCCCTGCAGTCCTCGAGTGAACCAGTCACTCAACAGTGTATTGCATTAGATGGGTCCTTGCTTCAATTTCCAGAAAATCATGGTCACTTCAGAACGCATGACAGCTGGAATTGGCACTATGCAGCTGCAATCTTAGTTCACTTTGATTCTTGCTTTGTCATTTTGCCCCACCTTGTTGTGAGCTGATTTCTCCCTGACGTAACAGATATGCAGTTTTGAAGGGAACATTACAAGAGACTGGTTTATTTTCAAGCTCCCGTTCAGCTTTAATGCATCAGTTGCACCGCTGCGGCACCCATACTGTCATTACATGGCTCAGCAATTACTGGCCCAACACCACTTAGAATTTGCTGCTTGCGAGCTGGGATTATTTAATTGTCTGCCAAACCACGCTGACAAATTAAACTGGCATTTACTGAGAAATCCTTACTTTCATTTTCAGCGAGGGTCAGAGTTTGTTTAAGGTTGGTAATGTATACATATATGACTGATTATATTAGCATGCTAAGAGCAACATTTTATATTATCTAAAAACCTGTTCTGCAGCCCATTTATAATTGAACATCATAATTATTTTGCTCCAGAATGAATAGGGTTGGGTACCGAAACCCGGTGCCTATGTAACCGGTATGTACTAGAACCCAATCAGAACGCAGATTTCGGTGCCTCATTTCGGTGCCACTTATGCCTGAGCTATCGATTGAAATATTTGTCCTGGTTCTCCAAAATGGACGTAAGAAGCATGGGCGTCGCTAGTCCGTTTTTAGCGGGGCTATAGTGATTAGCTCAATAAACTGTATACAAATTCATGATCGCCTCGGAGTCAGTCCACTTTAAATTTCATATGAAAACGGCTGCAGACTTCATCCCCTCCCAGGCTTTCAACACACTCTTCAATCCACAGACCGCGGCGGCGCAACGCGAGCAGACTCAAACAGAAACAGACGACACAAGGTGTGTGTTTATCGATAGATTGTTATAATATCTGTATCTGTGCAGTTCTTCATCACGAGGGAGCAATGGTTTCCCATCTACTGTAAAGTTTTCGCTGCGTTCAACGCTCATCACACCACACCATTTCCTCCAGCGAAAATCTAGCCCTTAACACATATGAACGCATACTTTATAAAACGATCATGTTGGTATTTTCTATTAAATTATAATATTTAATATAAAACATATTACAGTGCATGTGGCATACCATACAGTCATTCACAGAACTGATTAAAGACAGACAGCACTCAGTCAATTCACTCATTTTAACTAAATATCAGAGTGATTGACAGAGATACAGTAGAAATATTATGTGTGGTTTTGTATTTAATATTGTTTTGTATTAAATAATGACCCAGATCGTGAAATACATTTATTAGCCTTAGAGTAAGGGAAGCACAATTCGGGAAATGAGAGCATCCAAGGAGCATGTGAATGCTATGTAAATTAATTTTAAATATTGTTTAATGTTTTTTAATGTTATCCATGGTTTTTTTTTTTGTTTGTTTTTTTTTGGCTCCTTTTTTTAAAAAGTATCGATTCAGGCACCGTTTAGGCACCGGTACCGTTTTAAAAGTATCGATTTGGCACCGGTATCGTAAAAAACCCAATCGATACCCAACCCTAAGAATGAATGCAATGTTTCTCATCTTAGGATACAGAATATTGTCCCTCCTCTTTATCTAATGATGGCTCATCATAATAAAGAGTCCAATTTGCCTTGTCCACTTTCCCTGCGTAATAAAGTAGCAAAGTTACAGCCACAAAACAAAAGTATATTAAAGGGATAGTTCACCCAAAAATGAGAGATGCCTGAGAAATATATGTTCCTCCATTGAAAGCGCATTTGACCAAAACTTCAAAAAGTTCATGAAGACATTGTAAAAGACATAAGATTTAATCCTAAATCTTGAAAAGAGACAGGAGTGCTTTGTAAGATGAACAAATTTAATTTAGGCTTTGAACAGATGTGCATACAAAGAGCACATCAAATATGGTAAATAGAACATCATACATGCCTGCTTATCACACGAGAGCCAATGAGGTTTGTTCTCACACATCAAGCAAGTACGACTGAGCCTCCACTTAAAATATGTGGTGTTTTCAATATATGTGTGCTGATCAGTGTTTATATGAGAATGAGCCTAGAATAAACGGCTTACTTAATATGGATTTCTTTTTAAAAGATCAAAATTTTCATGGAACAGTATTTCAGTGGAAGGACAGAAATCTCTCAGGTTTCATTAAAAATATCTTCATGTGTGTTTCAAAGATGATTGAAAGTCTTATGGGTTTGGAAAAACACAAGGGTGAGTAAACGATGACAGAATTGTCATTTTTGGGTGAACTATCCCTTGAAGTGAATACAATGTTATGCGTGTTTATTGACTGACAAGTGTAATTAGTAAATCTTGACAGAGTGGGAGTATGGGTTTTTTTGCGTTCTGCCCTGGACTCAGAGGGTCAACTCAATTTCAGCTATGCTCCAAAGCCTCTCTGGACCTGTTTGAAGTCGCAGGATTAAAGTAATGCAAATGACAATCTGAAAGAGCATGACTACAAAAGAGCGGCTTTCAAATCATTGTAACACTTACAGCTTTTTCCTCCTTTCTTTTTCTTTGTTTGTTTCTGCACCTGGTTAATCTCTGAAGCTGATGTACTTTGTGAAGACAATCACACAAGCGATGTGCGGAAAAATTTAATGAAAATGTAATAAAGTAATCTTAAAATGTCAAATGTCTTTATCCGTGTCACTGCACGGAAATGCGCTTACATATGCAGCAAAGCTGTAAATGTACCTCCACGGACATACATATACACGAGCATGTCTCGAATCTCCCTATGAACCATGTGACAACTCTTTGCAGCAAAACTCCACAGCCAGAATTTGACAGCTCATTATGGTGAGGGATTTACTCTCCTTTCAGAGTAAATAGCTCTTCAAATCTAGCTCTGTCCCATCCTGCAGTCCCAATATAGCCATGCATTTGGCAGGGTGGAATCTTATTTTCAAAAAACGTCTCAGGTCCATTGAGACTAACTGGTGTGGCTAGGACTGATAAGAGTTGCCCGGCCAGCAATGTCTCTGTGGCACCGGAAAGCAAAATGACCTTTAATAGTTTAATTTTCAGAACAATATATTTATTATTATTTGCAATTTTTAATGATTAGCAACAGATGAACAGTGTGAAGTGACTCTAATGAGACCTCTTTGCTTCTAGCGATTTCTCTCTATGCTTTGGTAAAGAGAGATTTCAGCAGTGTGACAGGCAATCTGCCATGCAAAAAAATGACTCACACCAACCCCAAATGAGAAAATATAAATGAAACCTATGATAAAATGTATACAGGAAAGAAAATCATTTTATTTAGGTGAGAAACCCAGGAAGTTTGACAACCTCAGTCACTTTGAAGGTGGCAGATCTTAAATTGTTCCAGACGTGAGAAAAAAACAAGAAGTACTAACATACTCAAGGTTTATATCATACTTAGATATCACAGTAGGCTATATCAGTGCATGAAATGCCGGATACAACATTTAGGAAAATATGTTTTCCCCAGGACACCCTTCCTTGTGAAATGAATGGAAAATTTGAATATTTTCACATCCAAACTTTCCACACCTTTCCTAAGTATAAATTCGTACTTAACAAGCTAGAGATATAACTATTTATGGTTATGATTTGATTACTGCTGGCCCACAAGCTAATATTGGGACGTGCTGTTAGAGAAGCAAGAGAACAAGGTGGACAAATGGGTCGTAATGACACAGACTTACACGCTGCTGGCGGAGCTTAACGGAAAATGCCACCACCTCCATCTGTTCGTGACTGTAGGGCACTCTAAGATGGCTGTCCTTTCAAAGTGCCACCCACGCCAGGGGTTTGAAGCACAATCTGCAGGATGTGAGTGCCCCTTCACCTATGCCAACACGCAGAATGTGAGTGTTTTGTCTTTTAACACATGTGCCACTCACAAGTCAGTTTTATGTAGGTGGGGTTGGACAGGGCTAAAGGCTGAGACCTTGAAGACTCTCCCGTGTTCCTCGGGTAGGTTGAAACTTTATGACTTGATAATCTTATTCTGAATCAAATCAGTTGTTGTTGCTGTATCTTTCAATACAATCTTTTTTAATGATTCCCCAGTATGAATTGTGTACCACAAAATCTCAAGTACGTATTTTGTAGAACAAAATTTCAGATTAATCCAATCAGAGTTATATTAAAAATTGTCCTGGCACTTCTAAGCTCTATTATTGCAGTGGGCGGGTGATTCTGTTGAACAGTCCACAAGATGTCAAATAAAGTGCGTGCATCCATAATAAAACGTGCCTCACATGGCTCTAGGGGGTGAATAAAGGCCTCCTGTAGTGAATCCATCCATTTTTGTAAGAAAAATATCCATATTTCAAATGTAATAAACACTTCTCTCTCACTTCATCTAGCTGTCATAAGCAGAAGCCGTTCCGGCATGATTAGTGACAAACGCGGAGAGAGAACAAAACAAAACACCAGTCACGAATTAGAAGTACAAACCGAGGATCTGTAAAGAAAAATGTCGGAGGATTTCGATATAAGCCAAGAGGAGACTGGTTTCCCTTTGCTAAAGTAAGGAAACTTTGCTTCCTTTGCTCCTGTAAACAAACTCGTGAGACTAGCATATCTGCGTGACGCATATCCTACGTCATCCGCCGGAACGGCTTCCGCGTACGACAGATAGCGGAAGTGAGAGAGAAGTGTTTATTACGTTTGAAATATGGATATTTTTCTTACAAAAATGCATGGATTCGCTACAGGAGGCCTTTATTCACCCCCTGGAGCCGTGTGAGGCGCGTTTTATTATGGATGCGTGCGCTTTATTTGACGTCTTGTGGACTGTTCAACAGAAACACCTGCTGATTGCAATGATAACGCTTGGAATAGCCAGGACAATTTTTAATATAACTCCAATTGGATTCGTCTGAAAGAAGAAAGTCACATGCACCTAGGATGCCTCGAGGGTAGGTTTGGGAACCGAGAACCGATTCTTATTCAGAACCGGTTCTGTTTTTTTAAAAGAACCGGAACCGTGAGCTATTTCTACATTTCGGTTCCGAAAACGGTTCTGGTGCGACACGTGACCAAGCACTGTGAGCAGCCTTGCGCCGGTGTTTCCCGTAAAGGATGTCACAAACTAAATAACAGAAACGCCGCCCTGCCTCTTTAATTACTGAGAACATCGTTTCCCATGCGTCGCGCCGCGTCGCGTCTTTAATTGCCGAACACATCGTTTTCCACGACTGTAGGCGCATCGCGTCTTTGATAACTGTGCACGTTGTTTTGTCTGACGCACTCCACAGATGCGCCGCGCCGCGTCTTTAACTGCCGAACACAACGTTTTCCACGGGTATATGCGCACTTGCGTCTTTGATAACTGTGCACGTTGTTTTGCCTCACTGTACACGTACCGGCAGCGCGCAGATCCTGCCGCCACTTAATTACATTATATTTGTCCTATATTGTCATTAATATACATACTGACTTCAACTTGGACCACTAAATAAATAGACTGCTATTGTTATGTAAGTATGAGGGTTAGATTATTTAGTGTACAGGTCATTTCAAGAGTGATAAACAAAGTGATAGAAAATATTTATTTTCATGCATTTTAAATGTTTAAAAATGTGGAAACCACTCATTGCATCACACCATCTCCTGACTGCATTATTATTTGTAAAATAGGGGCTTTATGGAGTGTGTGTATACATGGTTATAAGTATAACAGTTAATATTTCATTAATTTAGGGAAATGAACAAGTGTCTTAGCCCTCAAGGGACTATTTGGCCAACCAGCTTATTCCTGCTTGAAAAGCAAAATGTTATTGATAGTGTAAAAAACATCAACTTTGAAGCACATGTGATTGATGGACTAGCATTACTCAACATTACTTACTACCTTCCAGCAACACTACATTCAATGAAGGTAAAATTGTAAAAAAAATAATAATTATACATAAATAATAATAATAATAGTTCATTTAAATGGAACCGGAATCGGAACCGGAAAATGTCTAACGATACCCAACCTTACTCGAGGGTGCGTAAAACACAGGCTAATTTTTCATTTTTGGGTGAACTAACCCTTTAATGGTAAACAAACTTGGCTTGCTGTTCTTGACAGAGCCTGAAATCCGAGGCTCAGGCTTGAGCTCCGAGTTTAACTCCCCATTGCAGTACTACATAGGAGACTGACAGAAATAAAGGAGGAGATGGGGAGGTGGAGGGATGCCCGAAGAATTGGCGCAATGACTGCTGCTTATATATGATCATAATGATGATTGACAGAACAGAATGATTAGGCTCCACCCGAAACTACATTTGGCACTCTTTACCATCAAGTTGTTTACCACTGATGATATTTTACTCATGAATTGAAAAACCCCATAGGAAAATCTTGAGGGAACCCATTAGTTTTCTGGGTTTTGACGTCACGACTATATCACTCCATTGCCCTCAGTTTATTCAGTCTTGTCATCATGAGGTCACGTCATGTTTCTCTTGTGTTGTTCTTTGTCCTAAGGATTATCTCCTTTGTTTTTGCCTTTATTACATGAAGTAAGCTGTGTTCCTTTCTTTGTTTTCCTCTCCCACAGTGACATATACAAAAAAAACATGGTAATTCCAAGGTACTTTTTTTTTCACAAGTGGAATGTGGATTAGTACAATTAGATAGGAGAATAAAACACCACTATTTCTGCTTAATATTTTTCAGAACAACTGCAGGCAAGGATTTTACAATCATCCTAAAATGTACTTGAACAAATATTAGCTTTTATATTATCTATATATGAGGCTGGCTGAAAATTAAATTACAGTTCTGATACATGAAAGAGAGCAGATATATTACATCTAGCATTCAGGGTTGATTTTCGTCTTTTCTGATAAATGCACACACTTTTGGACTGACACTGCATCAGTCATTTGGTATCTCTGTGGGAAGACAGAGCAGAAGGCCAAACAGGAGGCCACACACACGCATACACACACACTGCAGGGTATTTTATGCCTTTTTTTTTTTGGATTAAGAAGTTACTGGAGAGGCAGGTGGCTCTAGTGTTGCATTTTTATCAGAAGCAGGAATGTTGAGACAAGAACAAATGAGTCTTCTTTCAGAATTTCAGTAATCATCCATTTAAAAGCCAAACACTTATTTCCCTCTGCACCAACATGCATCTCATTCATACGAGCAAACATGCTAGGCTCCGATAATATACACACCCAAACATTTACACCCTTCAGAAGCCCTTAAACTGACAGACTCAGGCAGAGGCATTTCCTCCTGATATGCAGGGGGTGCACGGAAGCCGGATGGTGGAAAAGGATTTACTAAAATGGCTCCTAAGCACTCGTTCAGCTGCGTATTACACATAATAAACTATGGAAGTGGATGCAAATGTGTCTGTCACATACCAAAACAGCCCCAGCAAGGGTCTAATGTCTAATCTACATGTGTTCCAATCATCTAAAAGTCTTGAAATTCATGAAAAGAAAACTGCATTATAAATGTAATACTTGTGTCAAACTATATTTCACTATATATATATATATATATATATATATATATATATATAGAGGTGTGAGAAAGAGTTGGCCCCCCTCCTGTTTTCTTATTTTTTTTGTATGTTTTTTA
>NW_015539863.1:1149719-1158916 GCF_001515605.1 Sinocyclocheilus anshuiensis
GATGCAAATCTGTCTGTCACATACCAAAACAGCCCCAGCAAGGGTCTAATGTCTAATCTACATGTGTTCCAATCATCTAAAAGTCTTGAAATTCATGAAAAGAAAACTGCATTATAAATGTAATACTTGTGTCAAACTATATTTCACTATATATATATATATATATATATATATATATATATAGTGATGAGTGTAAACTATACTTCGTTATCATGGTATATTGTATAATACAATATAATATTTCTCAAAAAAAATGAACGAAATGTGTGACTATCGTTATGAGTGAATCACTGAATTGCTGCTGTGGCTGCATTTGGAACTATTGTATTAGATAATATGCTATTTCAATTGGTGGAGCAAAAAAAAGTTTGTTTCTAAAATGTAAGTTAGTCAGTATTAACTTATTTTAAATGTTCTAAGCAATATCACACAATAGTTTTTGTAACCTAAACAACTTCTCAAAAACAGGCTGGTTTTATCTAGTTCTAAACTTATGTTAGTTCTAATATAACACTTTCTGAATTAGTAACAGAGACGTGGACACATATTTTAATATAGCAATGACGGATCCTTACTTTGGGGTGTAAAACAGTATACACTGCCATTAAAGTGTTTTGGGTCAGTGAGACTAGTAAAGAAAAACATTCTAGGTATCAAAGAATCCTAAAAATAAATGAATATCAAAAAAGTATATCAGCATATTAGAATGATTTAGGATTTAAGATTTAGGATCATGTGACTAAAGACTAGAATAATGGCTACTGACTATTTTGCTTTGCCATCACCGAAATAAAGTATATTCAAATAGAAAGCAATTATTTTAAATTGTAATAATATTTCACAATATGAGTATTTTTACTGTATGCTTGATCAAATATTTGCAGCCTTGGAAAGCAAAAGAGTTTGAGACACACAAAAGGGTATTTGAGGCAACATTTGTTTTCTCCTTGTATATGTGTCCTTTGAACTGTTCTACAAAAGCAATATAATGTATTTACGTATATCATCATGGCTATACGTAATTGTAATATTTATATATTTGATAGTATTATTTTATATAGTTAATGTTTTGTTAATGGCAAGAATTGGAATTTAAAATAAAGTGTGACCATATTTCTGTGTGTGTGTGTGTGCGTGTGCGTGTCTGTGTCTGTGTCTGTGTCTGTGTCTGTGTCTGTGTCTGTGTCTGTGTCTGTGTCTGTGTCTGTGTCTGTGTCTGTGTCTGTGTCTGTGTCTGTGTCTGTGTCTGTGTCTGTGTCTGTGTCTGTGTCTGTGTCTGTGTGTGTGTGTGTGAGTGTGAGTGTGTGTGTACATCAGTCCCTTCTAATGTTAGTATATCTATGCTTGTCTTGTCAGGTAGAGGTCTGTCCTAAGCTGGAAGATACATGTCCAAACTCCCACTTACGTGTCCAACTTGAGAGACTGACACCTTTTCACCCGGCCTACGGCTAGTGACATCCATCCCTTTATCCGCTCCCTCTCTCTCTTTCTTTCTCTATCCCTCATGCTCTCCTGTCAGGCTCCCCCTAAAGCCTGAATTGTATCATTCTTCTGCAACACTATTATATTTTTGCTGATCTCTCTCTCTCTCTTAACCCTCCCCATTGCTCTCGCTTTCTTTCTTTCTTTTTGCCTAAGCCACTCAAGATGTGCATTCTCAAGCCGTTCACCTTGAGCTCTTTCTATTTTCTCTCTCTCGATCACTCACTCTCACGAAATCCCTTTTACGTATATCCTTCTCTTTGAGGTTCATAAGAACACTTGAGTATCTAGTGTCTGGGCTGCGAAGGTGCTCTCAACTACAAAGTGAATGAAGGGGGGAGCGAGGAGGGACAAGCATTTATTTTCTCTCAGACTTTTTTCTCAGAACTTCACCATCAAGCCTTACAGCCTTTCACATGTGTTTGCACACACATATATACAAATGTACATCAGATTCTTCATGCATCAGCTGAGCGCTGCACTCCATAACATCCAAATATCATTAACCGTATTTGATCTGACATTGGGGTCTTGACTTTAAGCCATCTCTAGAAAATGGCTTTGAAGTGATAAGATGGAACCAGAGCTCTAGGTGCAGTCGGAGAATACTCAGTACACACAAAGTTATATGATCATATTAGAAAAGCTTTTCCTAAATGCTTCAGGTGTTTGGTAATGTCGCATTTCAGTATGCCTGTCGATTTTCAGAATTTAAAAAGGAGAGACTTTGAAGCTTGTAGTGCTTCTCATTCATCAGATAAAAATGACTCTAATGTGTAAAGTTGTTTTTTCCACCTTAGGATATAAATAGTATTTTTGTAAAATGATGTACTCTTAAATGAGATGAAGACTCCAGTCATAGTAGCCTAGACAAATCTGTTTTAATTTGGTACTCCTTTATAGTAGTCACTGTGTTAAGATGAAATGTCAGGCAGCATACTACTCATTTGTATCTTAATAACTATTATCGGATGCTTTCATTTGTAGAATAAATTAGTCATGGGAGGCAAATGCACCTCTGAATAGAGCATGTGCAATGAGTTAGATAAAGGTTTACTTTATAAATACAAGTTAAATGTTTATATTGCTTTTTCTGATTTGATAAAAAAAAATATTTAAAATATTATTATTATTATTA
Source organism: Sinocyclocheilus anshuiensis (assembly GCF_001515605.1). NCBI lineage: Eukaryota > Metazoa > Chordata > Actinopteri > Cypriniformes > Cyprinidae > Sinocyclocheilus > Sinocyclocheilus anshuiensis. Next base: position 1,152,340 of record NW_015539863.1, read on the forward strand.
TTATATTGTTAAAATGTTTTTTTTTTTTTTAGTATTATTATTTAAATCAAATAATAAAATAAAAAATAATAAATAAATAAAAAAATAAATAAAGGAACATGAAATGATCATAAGAGGCATCTCCGTGAGCTGTAAGTGTTATCTGGTGCTGCAGGGATGATCACGGTCCTAAAACTGCCTCTCTTCATCAGCAGACAGGCTGTGCAGAGAGCTTTAATGGACTTACAGAGCGCTGCTAAGTAAAACACCTTTATGAGCACAAGTACAAATGTTATGTTGATGGCAAACTCCCTCTCTTGATTCCTCTGTAAAGGAAAAAGCAAATTAGGAAAGTGCTGCGCTTGCATTTTATACATTGCATTGCCATTGCTTTGAGTGCTTTGTAAATTGTGTTCTAGCAATGATCTAGGTTAGGACATTTTTTTGCATTGACCTGAAAAAGTAGTCTGTCAGCTGCTGAAAAATAGCAGACACTTCAGACAGAGTGCTGTTGTATTTCTCCACACTGCATCATTTACTGTAATGCACCAATACATCCACATTACTTTCTGTCCCCCATCCCCACACAAACACACACTTAAGACTTCTTTCAAATGCCTTTTTTATTTTACAGCCCATTCTTTGTGCTCATTTGAAAGTGGGGTGGTACCACAAATATCTTTCAATGGCAATTAACATTGTTGAATCCTGTTGCTCATAAATGGTAATATTACAACTGCACTGCAAGGCAGAAGAATTGTCAAGTGAGCTTGTAGTGCCATTAAACCGCTCACAGGAATTAGAGCACCAGAAGCACATATTAAAAGTGTGACTTCCTCCTGTGAACACAGTTTTAAGTACTAAAAGATGTCAATTTTTAATAACTCTAAATGAAGACTTTAGCTCTTCAAGGGCACTGTGTTTTGTCATGATGGACTACCACACATTACAACACAGTGTGGTGTTTAGTTGTGAGATTTAGCTTTCACTCACAGAGCTTTTAGAATTGTATTGTTGTTCTCTCAGTAGAAAAGGCCTGAAAACTTCTATTTTAGACAGGCTTGTCAAATGTTCTTCACTCTTGATGACCTTAAAAACACCACACACAGTGGCCTGACAAATTAGATACTTTCAAATAAACTGAGTGAGCAAGATAATCATAGAGGCAAATAGAGTGCTGCAACAGTTTAGGATTTTTACACATTTGGTTCAATATGATAATCTTCACAAATGAAAACAACCTAAAGCCTAAATACAAGTTAAAAGCTAAACGTAGGCTATATACAAACTATTTCAACAATATCACCAATTTGCTTCCATCAACTAGTTCAGTCTTTATTTAAAATAAAAAAAAGTACCTGTAAAAGTGAATAGTGTAACGGGGCTGACGAGACGTGAGACGTGTGGATTCATCTGCAGGCTTTATTAAAGAGACGTGGTAAACAGGCAGGGTCAAACAATGGCAAACAGGTATATGGCGGGCAAAACACAAGAATAGTCCCAGGGCTAGCGTAGGTCACCGATAAGCAGACAGAATCACAGGGGCGAGACGAGAGGGAAAAATCCAGGAAAAGAGGCAAAGATCAGAAACCGCGAAAACAGGCAAGGCAAGGCAAAACAAGGAAAACACAGAGACTCGGAATGGGGTACGGGCTAAACAATACTCAGCAGAGAAAGGTGGTAGGAGTGGGTGTTATATAGTGAGTGAGGTGATTAGAAACAGCTGTGTGCAATGAGTGCAATCAGTGCAGTGTGCAAATCGTGCAAAGAATGATGGGATATGTAGTCCGGGGTGCTATGCAACAGTTTGTGTTGTGCGAGAGTCAATGTAATGGAAAGGGTGACCTCTGGTGGTGAATAAACGGAAGTCCATGGACCAAATTCGTGACAAATAGAGTAGTGAATAGACTATTGAATGTTCGATAAACAGATTGTGAAAATATCTTGACCTTGTGCTACGAGACCTTATTTCAGGCATTTACAAAAATGTGTCATTGATGCAGCACTCTATTAACATAATGTTAAAAGAATCATTGTTTAGGAAAGTGAAACATTTCAAAAGTAACACCAAAAAGTATAAATGAATACAAAAAAAATACAAAAATCTCTTTAATATCAGGTGTTTCTCCTAGACATGAAATGGAGAATATAGAGGCTTTTATTTTAACACACTCTCATGGAAATTTATAAATATTTTACAATGCTTTCTCATGAGATCGTGTTGCATTTTTCACCTGAATAAAAGAACTGAAGAAGAAAGAAGAAGAAGAAGAAGAAGAAGAAAAAGGTGACCGGGCTTTTGCAATAGCCGGCCCTAAATTGTGGAACAGCCTTCCAATCTCTATTAGAACAATTGCAACAGAATCCCTTTTTAAAACAAGGCTTAAAGCCTACTTCTTTGAGAAGGCTTTTAGTGTATGAGCCAACAGGAGTTTATTATTTCAAATTATTATTTGTTTGTCGTGTCTTACCATTTTATGTATTTTGATTCATTTTAATCTATATTGTTCAGCACAATGATCAACCATTGTTGTTTTATTGTGCTTTATAAATAAAATAAATGAAAAAATGAAACTAAGTAATATGTGTGTCCTCTAGAGTTCCAGAAGAGATCTCAACAATGTCTCAAACTGTTTTTAAATTTACCAATATATACCAAAGTCTAGATGTAGATGGTTTCACTATGAACTTAAACATTTTTTATTCATTTCTTGCAAGATTATCTGAACTATGCTATGTATTTCTGAGTTATGCTATGTATTCATATTCATTACCGTCTTTTTTGTCTGTTTATATCTAATAAGGAATTTTAAGAGAAACATCTGAGACAAAGCTAAAGCGTCAATGAAACAAAACTGAAAAATTAAGTCTACTGAGTTATGAAAGAGCAACCTCTGAGCAATACTATTTTCCAATTTTGTACACGATTCTTAAAAATGCTCAGAAAGCAGCTTACTGTTGTGTGAAATTTGACATTAAGAATATTTCATGTTTGTCTGTTCTGCAAACCCAAGGGCAGCAAATCTGCAATGTTTAATTTTGCTCTTTTGGAAGTGCAAGGCAGACTGGAAATCAGCTCATAACACTATTTGAAGCTTATCTGAATATGCATTAAGCCAATTGCAAAATATGAATCAGCTAAATGATGATATGTGGCTAGTTCGAGGACGTCAGTGGGGCTAATGAGTAGAACCAGTTCAAATTAGGATATGGAGGATTTCATATTGCCTAGATTTTGACAGGAGTAAAATCATGTTTTCCAGGTGTTATATTTGTTTTTATTTTTTCGTCTGTTTATTTATTTATTTACTTGCTACTTGGTGATTTATTATTATTTTCAATAGGGACAATAGCAATATACTTTATGCACTGAAATGCATGTAATGTATATAATATATAATGGGAGAATCATGTTACAGTTGTGTTGATATTTTTATCTTAGTATTTCTTACCATTTTAATTTGAATGTGAATTTATTGAAAGGATAGCCCCTTGAGATGTAACATCTCATTTTCAAGGGGGTCCTATAAACACAAAAACGAAATATTACAACATAAACAAAACATGCACACACACAAATATACAAAAACAAAAGACATACAGTCAACCAGTCCCCCACTCCCACAGCATGATTACAAAACAATCAACGTCATACATAAGCAGAATCAACATAAGAAAACTTAGAAACATACACAAACTATTTTTAGATAAGAAAATAGACATAGCCTAAAACAATGAAAGGAAGTAACAGATCTCAAAGACTGAGGAAGATTATTCCAATCAGAAGGAGCTTTATATTGAAAAGACCTACGCCCGGCTTCTCTAGAAATTCTGGGAACAAAAAGAAAGGAAATTGCGCATGTCTAAGTGAATAAGAATATCTGTATGGAACCAAATACTGTTTCAAATACCAAGGACAATCAAAATAAACACATTTAAAAATAAACAGAGCCAATGAAATTGTCTTCTAGATTTAGAATGTAACCAATTAAGCATTTCGTACATATGGCAGTGATGAGTACGATATGGACACCTTCACACAAATCTACACAAAGAATTATAAACCACATTAAGAGGATTCAGATAAGTATCAAAGGTATTTTGATATACAATATCAGCATAATCAATAAGAGGTAATATTAGCTGAGAAACAATACTTTTCCTAACATGACATGTAAAACAATTAATTGAACGGTAAAGTAAACGCAAGCAACCATATATTCTATTAATATAATCAATATGGGGCTTAAAAGAGAGTTCAGGGTCAATCCAAAGACCAAGATATTTAAATGAATCAACAGACTCAAGAAGTAAACCATCATCAAAAGTAATATTCAAATCAAAAGGAAAAGAACGACACCGTCGCATGCCAAACAACGTACAACAAGACTTCTTCTTATTCAATGTAAGCATATTGTTATGAAACCATTGGTTGGAACCAAGTTAAAATCAGTTTGTATTGTAAAGAATTCTGGATTTGCAACAAATCAGAATCACTGGTATAAATAACAGTGTTATCAGCATAAAGATGTACTGAACAATTAAAGCATATTTGAGATGAATAATTAATAAAAATAGAAAAAAGTAGTGGACCCAGAGTGGAACCTTGAGGAACTCCTTTTTCAACAATCGAATAATCAGACTGAAAACCTTGGAATACAACATACTGACGCCTGTTATGCAGATAAGCATTAAACCAAAGAAGAGCATTTCTAGTTAAACCAATATAAAACCATTAATCAAGAAGAAGGTAATGATCGACCATATCAAAGGCCTTTGAAAGATCGATGAAAATGGCACCTGTGGCTTGGCCTTTGTCAAAGGATGAGAACACATCATTTGTGAAATCGGGTTATTTCAGTCAACTGATTTTTGTTAGTTATCAGCGTACTGATGTGCATGTAAACATGCTCATTGTCATGAAAGTCAGAAGCACAGAATCCTCTAGAATCTCACTGTATTTATAGCATCAAGATTCAGCCCGAAACTGATGGAAGTTGAATTTAAAAATGTTATTTACAGGTTTAAAAGACAGAAATCCCAGGTTTTCAATGTAGACACTTCTCAACCTCGCTGTCCCTTCACATACACACTAATTTAGCAGATGCTTTGGCATAAATGAGCAGTAATACAGATGATGAAAGTGAGCAGCAGTCAGTGCCGGGTAGATTACTTATAAATTGTAGCCCATTAGTGATCACAAATTACATAATGGAAATTGTAGTTAGTAATATAATCTGTTGGATTACACATATTATCACATTAAACAATGCTTCATCATTCATGCCCTCAGATCAATGAAGCCGACAATCAATCAGTCCCCAAAAGAAAAACAAAACCTATGCTGATTGAAAGAACACAAGTTCATGAAAAGACTGAATGCAATACTTAGTAATAATATAGCATAATGAGAGATCTGCAAGCACTTTTTTAAAGGGCTGCTCATTTTTGAATGGTAACAATCCTAAAAAACAAGTGCAAAAATTATCCACTTTTTGGGGGAAGTTGTTATACCCTGTCAGTAAGTTTTATTCCAATATGATCATATTAACTAGCATTTTATAGGAAAAAGAAAATCCTCTCCAGGTCAAAATGACCCGAACAACATGAGGGTTAACATTAACCACTTGTAGTGTTGGAGTGTTTCTATAGTTTGTTCTGTCGCAGGACTCTGGTTCTGCCCTGTCGGTCGTTCTGTGAAGTGGCTCGTGAGGGCTGTGAGCCCGTGCTGCAGATGTTTAACGCGTCCTGGCCGGAGCTCCTGCGCTGCTCTCAGTTCACCAACAACACGGGAACGAACGCTGAAAACACGCCACTCTGCTACACGCCGCGACACGCCAGAGGAAAGCTCTGTGAGTGCTCGTCCAGTACTGGAATCACGCCTGGAATCACGCCTGGAATGGTGACGCTCTGATCGCTTGTCTTTTTGTGATTTTGTCTTAAGCTGCGTGTGGAAGAAGCGATCACTTCCTGTGTGCGACCGGAATATGCATCCCCCTGAAACTAGTGTGCAATGGATACAACGACTGCGACGACTGGAGCGACGAGGCCGACTGCAGTAAGTGTGTGCTTCTCATTTTCTTAGTTGTGCATTAGATCCAGCCCCATAAAATATGAGATAAGGAAGCAAGGAAAGAAAATGAGGATGGAGAAATTGATGGAAAACCTGCAGTGCATCAGTGCTGCCCACTTTTTCAGTGCCGCTGGTTCCAGAAGTATTTTTCCATTCATTTTTTCCCATAGGGATTTTAAACGTCTTCATTTAAGTATTATAATCCATGGACCACCAGTTGGATTGATGTACTCCTCGTCTCTCTCCGTGCCTTGCTCCTGACTCTGCTCAGCAGTGCACCCGTGACAGTTATAACACTTTTCAGTAACAATATTTCATATTACAGTAAATGTATATATTTAAAGTGCCTTGTGCCTCTTGCGATGGAACATGTAGTGATTTTCCCTGCTTCTCATTCCATTAGGTTGTAAATGTATCTGGTGTCAGGGTTGCCGTGGTAACCAGGGTCCTGGGCCCTGTTCACGGACAACTTGGCACCCAGTATGTTTATTGGGTGAGGGGTCTGTGAACGTTTGTTAATCTAAT
>NW_015539863.1:1159009-1163192 GCF_001515605.1 Sinocyclocheilus anshuiensis
TGTAATGTAAGTGAGCAGTGTAAGTAAGCAGTATTATGTAAGTGAGCAGTGTAAGTGAGTAATGTGATATCAGTGAGTAAAGTGATATAAGTGAGCAGTGTAATACAAATGAGCTGTGTAATATAAGTGAAAAATGTTTATTGTTATCAATAAACAAATACTTTATTAACACATGTTAACAAATGTTTATTGAGATAATAGTATAATGTTGACATTTTAATGATTTATAAGTGATTAATAATATATTAACCAGTAATTTAACTAGTTACTAAGGATATGTTTGATTATTTCATGATGCTACTTTTTAAGATAACTTACGACAGATTTGTAAATCATTAGCATATTCCTTAATTATAATTTGTGAACGTATAGTCATGTTTTGTAAATGATTAGTTCATCATCATCTAATCACTTGTAAACGCTTTATAACTTAATCTACAAAACATAGATAAAAAATATTAACATAGCACTTATTAATCATTTATGAATGCATAGTCATGTTTTGTAAATGATTAGTTCATCATAAAATTACTTGTAAATTAATTAACAAAACATACACAAATTGTTAGCATATCACTTATTATTGGCTTATGAATGTTTTGTAAATGATTAGTTCATCATTAACTAATCACTTATAAATGACTTACAACTGAACGTTATTATAAAGTGTTACTGGAGCTTTATATTGAAACATATGGCAGTGATGAGTATGATATGGACACCTTAACACAAACCTACACCAAGAATCGTAAACCACATTAAGAGGCTTCAGATAAGAATCAGAGGTATTTTGATATACAATAGCAACATAATCAATAAGAGGTAATATTACCTGAGAAATAATTATTTTCCTAACTTGACATGTAAAACAATTCAACAATAAAGTAAACGCAAACAACCATGTGTTTTATTAAAAATATAATCAACATGGGGCTTAAAAGTAAGTTCAGGGTCAATCCAAAGACCAAGATATTTAAATAAATTAAACAGTCTCAAGAAGTAAACCATCTAAAGTAATATTAAAATCAAAAGGAACAGAACAAGACTGTTTCTTATAGTCAATACACTTTCTCAAGGTCAATCAATGTCACTGAATTATGACTCATTATGTAGCTATTCTTTATTATTATATTATTTTCACTTTTACTTGATGTCCGACTGTTAAGGTGCCTGACCTTTTTTTTCTCTCTCTTTATTTTTCTTTTAATCTATAACTTTTAGCATGACTCACTCAAAACCATCAAAGAGAGAAGTGACCAGTGGGGGCAGAAGTGGCACTCGTTTGTCAGTCCCAGCAATCCTCATAGGGCTTTGACAGCCTCACTCTTGCCGCCACTGCTGTCATGTGATGAGTCAGCCTCTGTCTGTGTCAGCCATGGTTGAAAGAAAGCTCAGATTCACTCACAGATACATCACTATGCAAAGAGTCAAAGCTCTCCCTTTGATCCTTTGCAGAGAAGAGGAATATATATTTCTGGTGAGCCAACACTTTCCAGTTAATTTATTTATTAAGGTAAATAATGTTAAGGCATCTAATGTCTACATTTAGACTTGGGTCTAAATTAAAATTAAGGTAAAGTGGTTCCTGACAAAACAACCTCCCACTATACTCTAGCAGTGGGACAATATATCGATATGGCGATATATTGTTGTCCTTCTTCATGCGATACGAAAATCGATATCTGGCGCCAAATATTGATATTTTACTACAATACAATACTACTATTTACTACAATATATTACTACAATAAGGCACTCTATATAGATTTCCCTGCTCCCAGCATCTAAAAAATGTGTGGAAATGGCGGCCGCGCCATTTCCACCTTCTTTCCAAAGCGCTCTGAGCAACCATGAACTGCGTTAGGGATAGGGAAGCACGAGGAACCGAAGGATAAACAGATTCCCAGTCACTGTATTAGCTCTACTGCTCTATATATGTTTATGGAGATGAGAACTAAAAAACTGCCCCGGAACAGCTATCAGCGTGGACTGTAGGCATCTATCACGTTATTATTGCAGAGCGCATATTGAGTCCGTGAGTAGCCTAACCTCTCCGCTCGGATCGCAGGTGAATTTCCCTCACTATATGAGTGAGAGAGAGCGGCGCCGGCGCGTCCAGTTTTATGTCAACAAAACTGGATACTCTCCCTCTCTCTCAGTTATTACAAGTGCGCATTAGGGCACCGACCGGCAGAAACATAAATCTGCACCTATGGCATGGACGACAAAACAAAACCTCGTCAGAGCCATAATGCGGCGCAGAAGTGTGCAGTGTGTTTGCTTGCTGCGCGTCTACATTTGAAATAACGAACCTGAGCGCACAAAAGACGCGATGTGAATGGCTTTTTCCCCCCTGCATGTCATGTGCGCGGGGCTCCGTTTTTATGAGAGGAAAGGTTGAGAAAGCACTCCAGGTAAATTTTGAAATGTACCAGGTTTATATATAGGCTATATATAAAGTTGATAAGCAGTTAAATGTGTTGGTTTACACACAAAGAAAAGTGTAAGCTGTGCACTGGAATGATTTCGCGATTGAGACAGCCCTTAAAATGGCCGACTCCCTGATCAGTGCCCTGACTACTGAACAAGGGAGCTGATTGCGACGCACCCACATACTACAATATACACTAGGGGTGGGACAATAAATCGATGTGCCGATTTATCGCGATATTTCTCTGGCACCAAGTATCAATATTTTTTTAAACATGCAAAAGATCTCAATTCATAACTACACTGTGGCTGTTTACCACTTTGGCTTACTGGAGCGGCAGTACCTCCAGACTTCTTGTGGTGGCGTTTCCCAGATTGCGGATGGTCAGATGAACGGAAATTGTAATTCACAGCGAAGAAGAAATACGAGCGTAATGGTAGACCAACAACAAATCAGAGATGCACCGGCGTCTTATGTTTATGGAGATGAGAACTAAAAAACTGCCCCGGAACAGCTATCAGCGTGGACTGTAGGCATCGATCACGTTATTATTGCAGAGCGCATATTGAGTCCGTGAGTAGCCTAACCTCTCCGCTCGGATCGCAGGTGAATTTCCCTCACTATATGAGTGAGAGAGAGCGGCGCCGGCGCGTCCAGTTTTATGTCAACAAAACTGGATACTCTCCCTCTCTCTCAGTTATTACAAGTGCGCATTAGGGCACCGACCGGCAGAAACATAAATCTGCACCTATGGCATGGACGACAAAACAAAACCTCGTCAGAGCCATAATGCGGCGCAGAAGTGTGCAGTGTGTTTGCTTGCCGCGTGTCTACATTTGAAATAATGAACCTGAGCATGCAAAAGACACGATGTGAACGTCTTTTTTCCCCCTGCATGTCATGTGTGCGGGGCTCCGTTTTTATAATAAAAGGAGAGGAAAGGTTAAAAAAGCACTCCAGGAAAATTTAAAAATTTACCAGGTTTATATATAGGCTATATATAAAGTTGATAAGCAGTTAAATGTGTTGGTTAGAGCGGCGCCGGCGCGTCCAGTTTTATGTCAACAAAACTGGATACTCTCCCTCTCTCTCAGTTATTACAAGTGCGCATTAGGGCACCGACCGGCAGAAACATAAATCTGCACCTATGGCATGGACGACAAAACAAAACCTCGTCAGAGCCATAATGCGGCGCAGAAGTGTGCAGTGTGTTTGCTTGCCGCGTGTCTACATTTGAAATAATGAACCTGAGCATGCAAAAGACACGATGTGAACGTCTTTTTTCCCCCTGCATGTCATGTGTGCGGGGCTCCGTTTTTATAATAAAAGGAGAGGAAAGGTTAAAAAAGCACTCCAGGAAAATTTAAAAATTTACCAGGTTTATATATAGGCTATATATAAAGTTGATAAGCAGTTAAATGTGTTGGTTTACACACAAAGAAAAGTGTAAGCTTGTAGTAAGTCCAAGAATAAAATTATTAATTTCCTTTTGTGCTGCTTTCTAACAGTTTGGACTTGAATAAAGAGCGAAAACTTGCACTTAACCTTTTCACAGGCATTTTGTTTTCATACTTAGACACATATCGTGATGTATCATTATAGAATAGTCTAGCAATATATCGATTATCGCAGAATCGCTGTATCGCGATATTATCGTATTGTGAGCCATGTATCGTGATTCATATCGTATTGTGAGGTACCCTGCGATTCCCACCCCTATTAGCGGCATGCCCAGAAGCATAAGAGGGCCCC
>NW_015539863.1:1163261-1172283 GCF_001515605.1 Sinocyclocheilus anshuiensis
TTTTTTATAAAATGTTATATATATATATATATATATATATATATATATATATATTCTTAATAAATGTTAATCTTCTGCTTGCATGTTGTTCTTTTCTAGATAGTAAGGGTTTCATTAGCTTAAAACACACACCCTGCTAGGATCCAGTAAAAATGTAATGTAACAGACTGGAAAAATGCCCTGGAAAAATGTCCTATATCATATGTAAAAAAAAAAATGTAAATAAATAAACAAATAAGTAAATAAATGGTCAGTATTATTAGGTTATACTTGTGTGTTGTTTGATGGAAAGACATTTTCACAGTCTAATGAGGCTAAAAATAATTGGTAATAATAAGGTTTTCTCTTTTTTTATTAATCCTATGTTTTTCTTTTTACTTATTCACAAATTATTAATTCAAGTTATATTCGTCATTAAGTATAACCAAAATAATTATTTGTGTAAAGTATGATTATGTTGGTCCTTGGTTTATTTGGTGTTGTTTTGGTATCATCTTCTTTTAACTTTGGGATTTTCTCTGACTTTTTAGCAATTTTTTTCTCTTAGTTGCAGTTCTTAAAATGTAATTCTGCCTCCAACCTAATCTTCCATGTAGGTAATGAATAAATAAATCTCCTGGGCTGCGATAACTTGATGATTACGCTGGAAAGTGTGCTCTTAATAGATCTTTGTTATTACTTGCATTTTGAGAAAACTACTTAAGTAGTTCAAGAAGTTTATTAAGAGTGAATGTCTGCTAGCGACGAATACACACGGAAAACACGGTCGTTTCCCACGAGATGTGTGTGAATGGCATATATTTTACCCAGCCGAATACTCCCTTGTGATTTGACAATGTCAAGGGTGCCATAGAAGGGAAATATTTCCACATCTCATCTCTCTGCAAATAGCAGGTGCCATAAACACAGAAGATTAAAGATTGCACTCATAGCTAAAGTGTGCATGCTGACTGCTTATTGTCTGCTGTTTAGATATCGCCAGAGGGTAGAGACATGACTTCTCTGGAAAACCTGGAGTTCACAGAGGCTTTTAAAAATCCACTGTGTGCATATGTATTTGTTTATGTAGAAAGAAGGAAAAAAGCATTTGTCTATCTCCGTTTCCTGGGTCTTTGAAAGCAGGCTCTCTGAAGATTCACATTCAGTTTCTTGAAAGCCAAATGTGTCAGTTTTCAAAATATACTTTTATGTCTTCTGGTGTCATAAAACAGAGAATGAGATGAAATGTATCGTACAGTTCCATGTAACGCCTTGTTTTTGTTGAGCCAGAAATTAAGTGTCATGTTCATTTGAAGGCTCTATCACAAAAATAAAGAGGAAAAACAATGATGGCATTTCTCACTTATGAGACTGGAGATGAAAACCTTGGATAAGTTCTTGGAAACATCATTGAACTGCCACTCAAAATTACTCTGACAAGTAACTCGGCAAAACTGAAATACCACAATTTCACTGATGATTAGAAACCTGAAACCAATCTTCATTAAGTTCAGTTTCAACATGCTTTTAGTCTAAGGTGAATTGCTGGAAGAGTAGCTCCTCGTTATTATTTTAACACTGCAGACAAAACTATCAGTTCGACTGGTTAAATGTGATTTGTTTTGATTTAAACTGTCATAGGACCCATGAGAGTTTAGTCAATGCCTGGGCCTTCGGAAACAGTTTCCAACTTTTCCAAGCTGCATCTGTGATATTGATGAAGCTTTTAGCTTGGAGTCCCCCTGTGGACACAGAGGGGAGATACAGTATATTGACTCTTAAATTCTACCTGTTGGGAAGCAGTTTGTTCTGATTGGGTTTACACACGCTCTTTCTCACACACATATGCGAGTCGCACTCTTCAAACCCAGCACAGAAGGAAGAGCAGCTGTAATCAGTGACTTGGAAAAGGTGCCTTGTTGACAGGGTTTGATGTTTGATTCCCTTGGTTTCGCCCAGCAGAGAAAGAATCCATCACACAACTTTTTTTTTTCTTTCCTTCATCTTACGGTGGGAAAAAAAGTCCACTTGCTCACTGGCAGCAACACATTTGAGATATTTTGCAAGAAGCGGGAAACGCTGGAAACTGCGAGAGCTTTTAGGGACAGTGATATGCTTGGTCAATCAAATAGACTGTATCAAATAGCACTAGGCTAATTTAATTCATTTGGACAGACATGCTTGTTAGCAAAACAAATGCAGCCCTTGCTAGGGCAGGGGATCCATCATCCACAGCCAAAGCAGCAGATGTTGGGAAGCAACACCTTGACTTGCATATCAGAGAAGCTGGCAGATAATTCACAGAGTTTGTTCAGAGTTTTGTTTTGGAGCCAGACAAAAATCACACATTTTGTAAACATTACTTATTGCATGACAATTTTCCCTTCAGTTCTGCAGCATTGATGTCAACTGAAAATGCATACTTATTGAGTGTTTGCACCAGTTCTAGTTTTAATTTTGAAAATGTACTTTGTAGGCCTTTAATCGACAGGACATTTTTCTACTTGTGTATCTATGCAATGTTCATGTCTGATAGACATGAATGTGTACACTATCTAAGAGGTTTTATTAACTAATGTTTTATATGTTTAGGGTCTTGTGTTTCATGTCTGTATAGTTTGGTTGTTGCAAAGCCCTTGCCATAAATCTTTGGAGGTCATCTGTATTAAACAACAATGGTAATTTAAATAGTAACTAACTTAGGTAACACTTTATTTTAAGGTGTCCTTGTTACACATTTTACATGTACTTACTATTATAATAAAAATTAATTATGTATAATTACATGCAAGTAACCCTAATCCTAACCCTAACCATATAGTAAGTAAATATAGTTAATTAATATTACTCAGTAGTTAAATGTACAATTGCACTGTAACAAGGACGACTTAAAATAAAGTGTAACCCTAACTTACTAACTAAATAAATAAAGTTGAATCTGAATCTCAATCCTAAAGTCAGTACACTACAATAATTCAGTAAATAATATTTCTGAAAATGTTTTAACAAGTAAGTTTAATGGAGATGAAGAGCTTTGTCCAAGAATATATTGGTTAAGAAGTACAGTTTTTCCCTTAAGTTCAAGTTTTCTCATTTGTTCCGGATTGATTAATTAAGTGGTGTAGTTTCTGTTGTTGTATTTTGTACTTACTTAACTTCTAGCGCTTTTCTTGCCACTCTTGACTGATCTGTGACCTTTAATTTCCTGTCATTTTTTCTGCATGTGCCAGGCAAGAGCACAGTTAATATTCATACACTAGGAAGTTTGTGAATATGATATTGTCACTTCCAATATCATGAGATGGAAAAATTTCCTCTTTGACAAGTGTCTCTCATCATAGAGATTGAGATATAAGAGTGTGAGAGTGTTCGTTATTAGAGATATTGTGGCATTGTAAGCACTGCCGTGATTTTTCTCACCTTCAGCACTGCATTAAGAGCAACTACACACTGTAGGACATCTGTACTTGTTGAAGTGTTTGCTTGCTCACTGGGAGCCACATCTGCTCCCGCATCACAGGGTCACTCTGCTCCGTTATTTGCATATAGTGAAAATGTTTCTGAGGGAGAAAATCTGATTTGAGCATTTCTTGACAAACATGTCATGTTTTGTTTTTGAAAATGCCTGATTTTGTGCATCCCCCCTTTATGTGATAAGAAACCAATAACTTGGATTTATTTTATGCATTATGAAATGTAAAATGAGTCATGCAACATACTGATTCCTACGGATGATTGATGCTATCTGAGAACAGTGTGTTTCTGTTTTGTAGATGTGCACATAGTGTGTGCTTGTGTTCTTCGTATGTATGTGATAAGGCCATGTCTGCTGTTCTTTCTTCCTACACATCAGTGTTCCTTCTTATGCTTTTCCTTCAAGCCATCAAATGCAGGCTGTAATGTTTACAACTGTAATGTTGTAATGTCACTGACTATAAAGAATTGGTAAATAAACCTGACAACCATCTAACAATTAATATATATGATTAAAAAATATATATATTATTATTATTTTATCATAATTTAAGATAGATATATTTAGAGTTGATAAATAATTCTATGTAAACTATAAGCATAAAATCATTATTAAATGTAAATGTATATGTTAACATATAATTATAAATGAACATATAAAAGCTTTAAAACAATGTTGTGTGTGTTTGGAAAAATACATGTGATTACTACAACAAATTAATTAACAAAATGTGTGCTTACTATTAATGTTATAACTCAGCTTTAGTAACAACAGCACTATTTGTACTTAGTAAATGGATTGCATAGTAAATGGATTAGTAGATTATGTAGAAAATTAGCTCAAAAGGGAAATGTATTTAAATAATTACAGTTAATTATGATTAATTACAATTATTTATATCAGCTGCCAGTAGTAACTGTAGCAGAATTAAATTGCCCTCAACTAATCTGTTCGTCCAGCGAACATTCAGTGTAAGTTCATATCAACTCTAGGAAAGGATATTTTCTTGGCCACAGAAAATACTTTCATACAGAATTAATGCATTAGGGCATGTAGCAAGGATCAAAATCGTAAAGGGACAATAATTTGCAAGGCAGAATCAGAAACTCGTGTAATTTGTGCACAAGAGTTTTATTAACTAAACACTAACACAAACTAGTCTAACAAACACAAATTTTTTATGATCAAAAATAAACATACCATGCATACCGGCATCCAGAACATTCTTATTCAGGATTTATGGCCATTTGATTTGATCTCCTCAGGTTTGTTCTGTCGACTCCTAATCTGCTGAGGGTGGGTTCCTCAGAGAACCTGTTTGTGGAGGCTCAGGATTACTCTGGACGAGACCTCGATGTGAAGATCATAGTAAAGAATCATCCAAAGAAGAACCTGGTTTTCCTATGAATTAATTAGAGAAGAGTCCATTTCAATGTCTGTTTTAGAGAGAACTGAGTAGGAGGAACATTCTCTCTTCATACTTTTAGGTCGTAAAAGTTTATCTGATCTGGCTGAGGGGTCCTGGTTGCCATGGTAACCAGGGGCCTGCTGTCCTTCACAGACATCCTGGCACCCAGTATGTTTATTGGGTGAGGGGTCTGTGACTATATGTTAAATCTAATGAATAATTGATTTGTTAAATCTAATGAAAAATGGTGATTGGTCCAAATGCTACAATTACTATACTTTAATTGTTGCAGATAAATATGGGAGCAGTATATTAAACAGCGAGAGAGAGAGAGAGAGAGAGAGAGAGAGAGACTGTTACAATACCCTTTTATCTGCTTTTAGTGCCGTATTACATTTGATAACATGCACAATGAAACTACCGGCCAAAAGCAGGAGATTAACAGCTCTAGAGGCAAAATTACTCACTCGGTCATCCGTCTGATTCTTATATCATCAAAGCAGACCGTTTTGACCTGTGACTCCAACATGATGACAGTCAGTATGAGACTGGTACTGATGGTCTTCATGGACATGACCTCTCTGCCCTTAAGCTGTGAGATGTTAGCAATCATCACACTCTAGTAAACGCTGTGTGTCTGTTGTGCCTGTTTGTGTCCTGTGGACAAGCTACTGTGCATACTTTTTACGTGAGAAAATTCAAATACACAAAAGAAACAGACAAAGCATTTAACTGCTAATATAAATGTAATTTAAGCTTTGTCATGTATAAAAAATTGAAGGTGGGCCAAATTGTACAACATAAAATGCTTTTAAAATGGCTTTAAAGTGTGTTTACTCAACTCACTGATCAATCAGTGGAACTCCTAATGAAGCCCTTAAACTTTATTAAGGTAGATGCCCTTATGTTTAGCAGTTTCATGTTACAGGTACAATACATGCCTAGCACCTCAGGCAGCTGAAAAAAATACTTTAAGCCATATTTATTCAGCAGCAACTAAAAAGACTTAAATAAGATTGACATCCAGTTTCAAATCTGGAGTATGTATAGCACTGCAGCTTTGTCATCGTTCTCTATGCTGCCTTCCATTGTCCTGGAGAATTACTACACTCAAACTACATCCATTCCAGTCAGGTTATATGTCACAACACTGAATATGTTGCAAGCTAATCCAGGAGAGTTAAGAATTGGTTGGTTAGCCTCTGCTGGCACAGTAGCTAAAGCTTATGTTGGCAAAACGTCACAAGGTCTGTCATATGACATTTACAGCTGAGGAGATTGGCCTAAAATGTTTCCAGTGCCTGTGAGAAAAATGGCAACAGTAGCTCTTTCCAGGTAAATCCTTGAACTAAACACAGTATGTTGTTAAATTAATATTTCCGAAGTAGTTTTTAATTCAATTTGTTTTACTTTTTATTATTTTAAAGACTTCCACTGTTTAAGTGTATCTACCAACTGAATAATTCAGCTACATGGCCATTCGTACAAGGTAATATGATGCAGAGTGTGGTGAATACTTTAATAACAGTGTTCTGGCATTACAGTGAAGTATAACAGTTAAAGAACTCAAGTGTTTTGTTGTGAAAATGTCCACGAGGAAGTCAAAACACTGCTCAAAGCCACAGCTGTGGTCTATCATTGTGTCAAGGAGTTTAGATTACATTATTTCATCAAAGCTTCCAGGGTTTAAGAGCCCTTCAGATGCCCCATTTAAAAAGAGCGACAAGATCTGTTATTAGTGCACGACCTAATCCTTACAGCTCAGAGAGAAAGAGAGAAGAAAAATCACACATCTTTGAGAAATATCTTAAGGCTCATTATCTGGAAGTGTCCTTGGGACTTCAAGTCAGGATGAGATGGAGTTCAAATAAATCCTTGTGAGGTCTTGAGCTGATGAGCCTCTTTGATACACACATTTATCCATTTCTCTTTCTCTCTACACATGCGCTCAAGCACACAATCCTGCTGATTTCCTCTTCCCATTTCTCCTTATATTTTGACAGATTTACTTCCATGTAATCTATTTGGTTAAGCACGTTGGCAGTAAATAATCTGTGAGGTATTTCTAGGACATAGTTGACTGTAATGTATTCTCATTTATACCGTGTGTAAAGGTGCGGTCACAATGTGAACATTTTGTGGGGAAAAAATAATGTAGTAATGTATAGAAGTATTCTGCTTTCTATTGATCAGTGATGTGAATCCACATGACCAACTTGAATCTATTGCAAAATCAATGCTTAATAAAACAATTAATCAGACAATGGTAAAGGTGACCACACATTGAAGGCCAAACCCTCACTTTAACTTGAGGCGAATGCATAGTATGTACAGTCATAGTATGTACAGTCATAGCCTTTCATAGCCTGCGTTAATTCTCTCCAGAAGTTATGAGTCATAAAAATGTCTTTGTACTTGTTTAAATTAGAGACCTCTTAACCTAGCACTCATAAACACCGCCATTTATTGTTGTTGCCATCTCCAGTAATGTGTTGTTCTTCCAACCAAGTGTGCCACACACGTCCTGAAAAGTGAAGCCAAAACGTTTTGATCATCCCCAGGTGGTTGGACCCAGTATAGGTCATAAACCCCATCCTCTCCATGTAATCTAATGGGATGTGAGACTAACTAAATAATCAAATTACACTTCAAATAAATGTATAATGTATAAAGCACAGCTCACACAGAAGTATTCTGCTTTATATCAGTGATGTGAATCCTCATGACCAACTTGAATCTACTGCAAAATCGATGCTTAATAAAAAATTCACTGGACAATGGTAAATGTGACTGCACATTGAAGGCCAAATCCTCACTTAAATTTGAGGCGAATATATAGTGTATATGAATACAGCCAAACGCATAGCCTTTCATAGTTTGCATTATTTCTCTCCAGAGGTTATGAGCTATAAAAATGTCTTTGTACTTGTATCTCTTAACTTAGCACTCCTTAAAGGGATAGTTCACCCAAAAATGAAAATTTGATGTTTATCTGCTTACCCCCAGGGCATCCAAGATGTAGGTGACTTTGTTTCTTCAGTAGAACACAAATGATGATTTTTAACTCCAACCGTTGCAGTCTATCAGTCGTATAATGCATGGAAATGGTAACAAAATCTATGAGAGTAAAAAAAACATGCACAGACAAATCCAAATTAAACCCTGCGGCTCGTGACGACACATTGATGTCCTAAGACACGAAACGATCGGTTTGTGCGAGAAACCGAACAGTATTTATATCAATTTTGACCTCTAATAAACCACTATGTCCAACTGCCTTGAGCGCGCGCACGGCATCCGGTGCGTGAGGTGTGTACGCGCTCTGGCGTAGTTTACGCAAGCGCCGGAAGTGATCTCTCGTGCGTATACGTCACTCATTGTTTACACAGTGCACAGTCATTGCGGACATTTTCCCTGCCACTGTGAAGATCTAAAGATATTTAGACGTACAGGTCATCACAATGGTAGACGATTTTGATATATCAACAGACCACATGGATTTGTTTGCCCAACTGTATTTATTTGAACCAGAACACTCAGATCAAGAACTCAGAGAGATGGAGGAAGCATCTGCTGCAGCAGCACGTCTTCAAGCCTCAGAGAGACAGAGATCTCTTCAAAAGTGGTGGTGTTCTTGGGAAAGTCACCACTCCAGAATGAGTTCGCGCAAGAGAGCGTAATCTTTTAGTTTAAAGTCGGTTTTAACAATCTGGATAAGCGCAAGTAAGTACCATTTTGATTAGCCTTCGTACCTACAATGACCTCACGCACCGGATGCCGTGCGCGCGCTGGAGGCAGTTGGACATAGTGGTGTATTAGAGGTAAAAAATTATATAATTACTGTTCGGTTTCTCGCACAAACCGATCATTTCGTGTCTTAGGACATCAATGTGAAACATCACATTTTCATTTTTGGGTGAACTATACCTTTAACACCGCCATTTATTGTTGTTGCCATCTATAGTAATTTATTGTTGTTCAAACCAAGTGTGCCGCATATGTCCTGAAGAGTAGGACTGCCCTCGACTAAAGATTTTTCTGGTCGACTAGTTGTCGTTCATTTTAAGCATTAGTCAACTAATCGCACATTTATTAAAGGGGTCATATGATGCTGCTAAAAAGAACATTATTTTGTGTATTTGGTGTAATGAAATGTGTTT
>NW_015539863.1:1172330-1176083 GCF_001515605.1 Sinocyclocheilus anshuiensis
GGCTGGACTCTGCTTTGTCCACGGTGAAAGTTGATGTATTCCCTCAGCGACCAGCACAGATCAGCTCTAGGCATGACGAAGCGGATATCGTCCTCTTTTGGAAGACCAAACAAAGTAGTTTCGCTTTCACAACGAAACACACAGCGTCTCCACGACATGGCTGCAGTGTCAACAAAACTACAGTGAGAATAAAAACTTTGCGTGAACATTTGGGCGGCGTTATGCAAATCTTCCCACATAGTGAGGTAGATATGTGGGTGCGTGTTAGAATGAGCCGTTTTAGGTAGGTGTGGCTGACTCTGAACTTTTATAAAGAATATCTCTTTGGATTTGAGACTTTAGTCTTTGCAACTTTACAGATCTTCTTTATGCACCAAGAGCTTGTAACACTCCAAAGAGAAAGGAAAAATTGAAATCACATCTTATGACTCCTTTAATAAAGCATTTAAATCATTATAATGAGCCTTTAATTGCCTACATAGCCTATAAGCGCTCAAGCACACGCATAAAGCTTGCCACAGTGCACTGCAGAAACACATGATTATGAATGTGTTAACATTTTAATAATGTATTGATACACTAGTGCTTTCTTTGTTTTCATCATAAGAGATGAAGTCAGCGACACTGACTCGTCATCTCCGCAGTAGTGAACGCGCCTGTATGCATGTTTCATATGGATTACATAATCGGAGAATATTTGTTTTCCATTTGAATTGGTTCGTTTGAAAGTAGACATTTCGCTCTCTATAGATATGTTTTAATATCTGTAAGGTAAGTATACACAGAGTTTCACGCTCAAGTTCACAGAGAACGAGACAGCAGAAAGTGCATCCTGTTTGCTTTCATTATTTTAAAAAAGCGTAATCTTTTGTTGTTATTGTGAGTGTACACAAATAAACGTAGTATCTTTACAGATTTTAAAGATGTATTACTCTTATCTGTATGACCAAAAATTATGGAGTATTTTAAGAGCAAGTAACCGCACCGGCACCTCCATCTGTCCTGCAGTGAGCGCTACTGTTCAGCTCCACACTCCGCACAGACACTTGAACATTTTTCTAGGTTAACATTAGATTGAGCGGCCATGTAAAGTTGCTGCTATTTACATCTTTCAGATGATAAGCCATATTTGAGGTCGATGAATGAAAGTCGAGCGTTTGGATGTCCTGCCCGAGTACTGTATTAGCACATAGACTAGCCATTAACAATCTGTTAGTCACGGACTGCGTGACTTCTCTATTGGATTTTTTTTATTTATGCGACTAAGCAACTAATAAAATTTTGGTTGACCAAGCCTCTTCTGGTCGACTAACGATTAGTCAACTATTAGGGGCAGCTCTACTGAAAAGTGAAGCCAAAACATTTTGATCGCCCCCATGTGGCAGTATATGTCATAATGGGATGTGAGACAAACTAAATAATCAAATTACACTTCAAATGTTTTTTTTTTTGTTTTTTTCAAATATGGTTTCCATCATTTTAGGTAGTTTTTATCATGCTGATGTATGTTCAAGTTTATTTTTCTAACAAGCTTGCTTTTAGTTAGTTGTGGTGTCATGACTGTGACCTTGCGATTGGATATGCAGGAGTTTGGGTGGGACTTTGATACCGCAGCTACACCTCATGATCACTACTGCGCAGACTCTGGCTCCAAATGAATGTTACTGCACAGATTCTGGCTCCAAATGGCGTCATTTTCGCAAGATGACAGTGGCCATACTGAGATGTTTTGGATTCACTTTTCTATAGTGGAAGTGGAGACGTGTCGTCCATCTTTTTTCTTTTACAGTCTATGGTCCCAACTCATCCGGGCAAGTGTTGCCACCTTGTGGATAAATGAAATATAATTCAAAAGGCTAGTGTGAAAGCTGAGCATATGTGAAATTAAAATTCCTTTTGCTTGCATAGTGCACACACGTAGTATGCTGATGATGAAAATTGTATCAAAGACATTGTACACATACTGTATTCTAGTGTACATTCAAAAATTTGTCATTTGCTTACCCTCATGTTGTTTTAAATTAATTATTTGATTAATAATTCAGTTCATACAGTAGTTAACACAAAAATATACATGAATATGTGAGGTTTTTGTAAAACACGTGAACAAACACTCAGTCCTTTGGACAGCCATTGCAGTCATTGCGTCTTTAAAATTATGTTATTGACAAGTTTCATTGTGATAGCAGCACAAAGTCTCCCATGACAGCACAGTTTATTCAGCTCATTCACTCATTCAGTGTGATGATTTGCTTTCCTTTCTTAGATTAAAAAGTAATAAGGGACCCAAATGAACTGATTATTTCAGAATCCAGTCGTGTGATCCCTGAAAGGAAAAGCTTCATGGGTAATTAAAAGTCAATCAACGTGGCTCATCCTTTTAAAGACAGGAGACAAGGAATACACACCAGAATACAAAGGATCTCGAAAGGTACCAGTCTAATGCAAATCAAATCAAAAAGTGTTAATGTTATGCTATCTTTTGGTTTCCCAATATCCCACGGTTTACTCTGAGCCATAATTGACTTTTATGTGGTCTCTCCAGAGCAGCGACTGCGGTGGCCAAATAGCGCCGTCTGACATGTGTACCTCTTTGAATTCAGTTTTGTTCCATTAATAACATAAGTGCTTATAGGAGGGCCGTGCGCATGGAGGCCAATTGTTAAAAACAAATTTCGGTTGAATGGTGTGGTTGCATGCTAATTAGCCCTCTTTTACCACCAATCACAGTGCAGATGGAAAGGCAGAGTTGTATTTGTGTTGTAATTATCTGGTGACACAGAAAGGTGTTGGGGGTTTTTGTGAGATCACTTATTGAGGTTTTGTTCAGAATTCATAATAGGCCACCGGTCACATTGGTGTCACAGCAAACAAAAACTTGAGCCAGGAAAAATACAAGGCACAAAAAAAACAAAGCGGCATGAACACAATTAGGCATTTGTGATGTGTTTACTGTCCTAATGCATTTAGAATAGGACTCAGAATCCCCATCCTCATTATGGGTGGAGTTGGGGTCAGGGAGTCAAAGACATGCTGCAAACGCAAACGGGAGGATCGGTTTTGTTTATAAAGATGGACGAGGAGGGTTCGGATTCAGCATAGGAAGAATGGTGATGACCTGCGAGGTACATATGAGGAACCGCTGCTGACCTAGACAGTTTTATGAAACAATTTGAAGAGGCCTCGATAGAGACTTTCTGCCGGTTGCAATCTTGAAATTATAATTTCATAATTGAAGCTTTAACATTCATGTGTGTGTGTGCAACGTGATCTCATGATAATTTATATGTATTTTACGTAAAATGTGGTACTATAAAACGTACATTTACTTACGTTTTTACAGGCACTAAAACGTACAATACTGATGTATTTTCAGCCTCTAAACTTACAAATACTTACGTATTGTAGGGATTTCTATCGCGAACAGGACACTGATATGCCACTGCATCAACTCTACATGAGGCTTCGAACTAATCCAATCAGGAGATAACACAGAGATCTTTTGTATCAGGACTGAAAAGTTCTTAAACCACTTATAGATACCTCGTGAGGTCTTGTGACCACCAATGAATGAACTACTACATCCAACAGGAAGAGGACAAGTAATTTAATCACACCCTCAGGCTTGCAAAACAACGGACCTAAAGAACAGTGATAATGTGACTAAATCAAACTCAGCAAACTGTATCAGCAAACTCGTGACATGGGCATGACCTCAGGACACCTCCCCTTTCCCCCCTGCATTCCAAAAAA
>NW_015539863.1:1180560-1181249 GCF_001515605.1 Sinocyclocheilus anshuiensis
CAGAACTCAAACACTTCAGTTGAAACTTCGCGATCTTCAAAGAACTTAAAGTCTTGCAAACTCAGACTTTTTAGCAGAACTGCTCAAGCCTCTGCGTCATCAAGAGACCAACCAATCCAACGAGGGCTCTCCCAAAAGGACGTCACCCAAACGTCATCTCAGCGACCAGGAAGCCTGTTGTCAGCAACGAGAAAACCCCTCCGCTTCTCGGATTTCAGCAAACTCAAGTACAAACAAATCTTACATCTGCTGAAATAGGTGCTGAACTTGTGAATTGAGTTAAGCAGTAAAGATAAGAAAATCTCTGCTTTGTGACAGTCAGATTAAGATACACAGACATTAACGGCTCGCTGGACTACCGTTGATAAGGTGTAAACTATTCAAATTTGAAATCAGTTTTAATCAGGTTGACCTCGAATTTTCAGATTCGATTCCTCTCAAAACATGAGCTAGAAATAAAATTAATGATTAATTCCCTTATAAGAATTAATGAGTTAAATTCCTTATAGATATGGTGGAGATAGAAAGCTGGCAAAGATTCGACTTAGAAATTAATGACACCAAGATATTATGGTGAATCTTGTCTATTTTTATCCGTAAAAATAGATGAGACATAGAGAAACAGAGTTTGTGAGTTATTGTACCTGTTATTAGAGCATACCAGCGTGTTGAATGAATGTAGTGAAACT
>NW_015539863.1:1181503-1183143 GCF_001515605.1 Sinocyclocheilus anshuiensis
AGGTTAAGGGGTCTAAAAATCTAAATTGCATATTAATAAAATGATAAATGCATATTCGCTATAAAATGGGTAGGTTTAGGTTTGGGGGTAGGTTAAGGGGTCTAAAAATCTAAATTGCATATTAATAAAATGATAAATGCATATTCGCTATAAAATGGGTAGGTTTCGGTTTGGGGGTAGGTTAAGGGGTCTAAAAATCTAAATCGCTTATTGATAAAATTATAAAAATGCATGGATACGAATATCTTAATGACATAAACGATACGTAAATATTTTTACGTTTTTTAGCTAAAAATACGTAGCGATTTGTACGTTTTAAACGTTGAAATACGTCTAAATTGTACGTTTTAGCATTAATAAAAATGTACAAAAGTGTACATTTTGTGCTTGTAAATGTTACGTATTAATACCTACGTATAAACATGAGACCAGGCTGGTGTGTGTGGTGTGCTTATTCCATACGCTGCATTCCAAATAAAGCTCCAAATCTCATTCAGTCTCTGCTGTTTCGAGTAACACAATTAGCCAATTATGGCTATCCGTCATTAGGTTGTTTTCGCAGTTACCATGGTAATAGGGCACCTGTTGCTGGCAAATCTGATCCTTCCTAATAAGTCACATTTCCTTGATGGTTAGAAACAGAGAATAAAAAAACATTTTCAGCTCAGACACAATATTTAAATTTAAGGTGCCCTTGTTGCAATCATGTGCCATTATATGCAATTCCTGAATCTGGAATTACAGTGAAACACAAAACGATGTTCCTGACAGTTACAATTAACACTAGCCGTGACATTGTGTGCCAGTGATTACTATAATTTATGATTAATTATGCTCTCTATTATTAGTCTACATCTAATTAGTCCTGACAAGCACCACTTTTTTGAGTTAGTATATGACACAGGTAACACACATATGATCACACAAATGTATATTGCATAAACCCCATTTATACTATAAATAGGACTGGGCGATCATTCGATAACGATAATTATCGCGATATAATTTTCCTCGATGAAACGATATGAAGAGTTCGATAAATGTTCTATATAATGTTTATGCGCCAAAGGTGGAACGAAACAGCGCTACTCACAGACCGTTTATTTGCTGGGACCAATGTTCAAAACTGCTGAGCGAGCTCACTAGAGCAGATGTGTTACTCGGTCACGCGAGCTCTAAACAGCGCTGAGAGCGCAGCGGGAAGCGCTTGAACTCATCGATGAACACAAATGACTCGGTGATTTAAACCAATTTAAAGCCAAACAGGAGGAACACTGTGTGCAACGAGACCGTCACAAGGCTTTTCAATCTACAAATCGCCATCATTTACCATGGATTTACTGTAGTAACACTCACTGCACAATGGTATTGTGGCAGAAATGTGGGATATTCACATTTAATTTTATTACAGGAGTAATGGTATATAATCATAGTATGTATTTGTGATTAAGCTATAGCATGTGTGCATTTATACTGAATGTTTTTAGACTACTGTTTTTCATACAGGCTACCTAAAAACCATATAGTTATATTTTTACCATGGTATTGACGTGCTATATGTGTGGTTTTAATTTAACTGTGTTTATCATGATTTAAATGTATGCTACTACGGAAGACCAATGCTTAATTAAAAAAAAAAA
>NW_015539863.1:1183827-1184159 GCF_001515605.1 Sinocyclocheilus anshuiensis
ATGTATTTGTGATTAAGCTATAGCATGTGTGCATTTATACTGAATGTTTTTAGACTACTGTTTTTCATACAGGCTACCTAAAAACCATATAGTTATATTTTTACCATGGTATTGACGTGCTATATGTGTGGTTTTAATTTAACTGTGTTTATCATGATTTAAATGTATGCTACTACGGAAGACCAATGCTTAATTAAAAAAAAAAAAGTTCAGAATAAATTTAACCATATAAAACTGAGGTTGCTACAATTTTTAAAGATGTTACTGATTTTGATAATGAACAAAAATTTACCTCTGCATCCTAACTCAAGCTACTATCAAATGTGCATTTC
>NW_015539863.1:1184214-1187214 GCF_001515605.1 Sinocyclocheilus anshuiensis
TCTACACATCGCCATCATTTACCATGGATTTACTGTAGTAACACTCACTGCACCATGGTATTGTGGCAGAAATTTTGGATATTCACACTGAGTTTTATTACAGGAGTAATGGTATATAATTATAGTATGTATTTGTGATTAAGCTATAGCATGTGTGCATTTATACTGAATGTTTTTAGACTACTGTTTTTCATACAGGCTACCTAAAAACCATATAGTTATATTTTTACCATGGTATTGACGTGCTATATGTGTGGTTTTAATTTAACTGTGTTTATCATGATTTAAATGTATGCTACTACGGAAGACCAATGCTTAATTAAAAAAAAAAAAGTTCAGAATAAATTTAACCATATAAAACTGAGGTTGCTACAATTTTTACAGATGTTACTGATTTTGATAATGAACACATATTTACCTCTGCATCCTAACTCAAGCAACTATCAAATGTGCATTTCTAAGAGACAAAAAAGTGATATTATTATTATTAATATTATCAGGCAACCCAAACCTGTTTCTTGATTTGAAACAGTATCACTCATTAGAACATGCAGAAACAAAGAAATTAATTTGTCTATTTTGATATTTATTTTGTTAAGGAAAATTAATGCTCTGGTGTCTACAACTTTCACTTTGGAGCAAAAATCTGGCTTTAAACTTTAAAGAAATAAAGATTTGACGTTTATCGTAATAATTATCAATATCGACTGATATGAAAAAAATTTATCGTGATAATTTTTTTGGCCATATCGCCCAGCCCTAGCTATAAACTTTTTATTAATGGACTGGCCTCATTTTTATCACTGTTGTTTGACAGGGAATGAGAGACATAATAGGGACCCAAAACATTTACGCTTTCCAATTCTCTGTCCCCCTGCCTAATGACTTTGCACATGTGAAATATTGCTTAGCACTGCACTTAAAATGATAGTTCACCCAAAAAATGAAAATTCCAACCCTATCATTCCAAACCTATGTGGTTTATATTCTTTTGTGGAACATAGGATATTTTGAGAAATGTCATAGTGTTTTGTTGTTGTTGTTGTTGTACATACAATGGAAGTCAATGGTAACCAAAACAATTTTGTTACAAATATTCTTCAAAATATATTCTTTTGTGTTTTACAGAAGAAAATTAATCATGTAGGTTTGGAACAAAATGAGGGTGAGTAAACGATGACGGAATGTTAATTTTGGGGTGAATTATCCCTGTTAGACATACTGCTCTTAAAATACTGTAGGGCCCTAAATGTTGTTTTCCATTATTAGTTTATTTCTCCTACCCCAGCTTAATACAAACAGACAACTATCAGGGAAACATTGATTGATTTTCTTGGAAAAGTGTAAAATTGTGGCCTTGTGATTTCATTAATTGTTTAAGCATCTTGACTCACACAAATTAAGAAGCCAGACTATATGGTTAATCAACCAATGGCTGACAGAGGTGTGCTGGAGAAACCAGTTTGAAAACAATCATTATTTTTCAATTTTGTTTGGTTATGCTAGTGATGCATACACACCTAAAGAGAATACATAAGAAATGCATGCTATTTTTAATGATATTACGTTGCTTATTGCATGTTACATGAAACGTTCAAAGTGAAATGCCCTATGAGTGAGTGATGCAAAAAGAGGAAAGTGTTTATTTTTTATTTTTTTCCTGAAACAGAGGAATGTGAATCTGGCAACATTTTATTATATCAGTTGTTGTACACATTGTGGCAGTTTGGAAAGGAAATGTCTGGTGAATGGCATTAAGAGGTGCTCCATCACGTCTGAAAATAATGTACCACCTACACTAAATTCTACAATAAACCTAACTGATAGTGTTCACAAAAGCGAACATTAAGAAAGCGCACTTTCTGACCATGCCATTTCAGTTTGCTTCTGCATGTCTTTGAGCTCTTTTAGTGACTCCTGTTTCACAGGCCTCATGGGTGCAATGCTGTATCAGGTGCAGGGCCGGATTACGACATGGTGGTGCACATGCCCGGTAGGCCCATGCGTTAATCCGGGCCTGACCAGGTGAGCTACCGAGCAAGTTTACTGTGTAAAGAAAAGCCATACATATGGAGCTGGTTATGTGATGCAAACAATTTATTACTTTACAAATTATGTGCAATGGTAAAAGCATGGTCATAACATAGCATTGTGCAAGGAACCGCACAAAACTAAGTCTTCATTAACTGCTAATCTGTCCTCCATAATTATAATTTGTGTGTGTTTGTTGGTGTCTTACTGCCACTAGTGTTCATTACAACTCAAAACTGCAGTGAATTATATGTATAGATATATTTTTGGTGTTTTGCAAAATGTAGAGGCACGTATTTCCAATGAGCCTAGGTTGGCCACTTTGAAGTTGTCTAATTAAAATGTAAAATAAAACGAGAACAGTATTATTACCATGGAGGGATATTTCCCCTCAAAGGTAGTGATACATATGTGGTGTTCTTCCTTCCTCTGCTGCAGGAAATGCCCTCAGACACACTCCTCCACCTGCACCGCTTTTATTAAGCATCTGGACTCCTGCAGTTGCTTTGCAGAATTTTAAAAAGCCTACTAAATAAATTGTCAGTCTTGCAAAGGTTAGAGGAAGTAGCTTTTAAATGTTTCATCACGCATTTTGATTGTGGACACAGCCATAGCTGCTGTGTACCGTACATGTTAAGTCTTGGATGTGCCAAGCTCGATTTGTGCAGCCACTTTGAGCAGCTCTGAGAACAAGCTCTCCCTGCTGTCTGCAGGAACTGTCCCTGGGGGTACAGCTGTGTCTGTGTGTGTGTGTGTGTGTGTGTGTGTGTGTGTGTGTGTGTGTGTGTGTGTGTGTGTGTGTGTGTGTGTGTGTGTGTGTGTGTGTGTGTGTGTGTGTGTGTGTGTGTGTGTGTGTGTGTGTGTGTGTGTGTGTGTGTGTGTGTGTGTGTGTGTGTGTGTGTGTGTGTGTGTGTGTGTGTGTGTGTGTGTGTGTGTGTGTGTGTGTGTGTGTGTGTGTGTGTGTGTGTG
>NW_015539863.1:1187398-1194148 GCF_001515605.1 Sinocyclocheilus anshuiensis
TTTTTGTGAGAAATGAGGACATCAATTTGTATAATGACAAAGGTATGACATAGGTATTACAAGGAGAAGGTGATTTTCAGGACATTACCCCATGTCCCCACTTTTCAAAACGCTTATAAATCACACAGAATGGAGTGTATTGAAAATCTGAAATAGCACAAAGTTTCCTGTAAGGGGTAGGTTTAGGGGTAGGGTTGGTGTAGGGCAATAGAATATACGGTCTGTACAGTATAAAAACCATTACGCCTATGGGTTGTCCCCACTTTTCACAAAAACAAACCTGTGTGTGTGTGTGCGTGCGTGTGTGCGTGTGTGTGTGTGCGTGTGCATGTGCGAACAATGGAACTGCTTACTTGACCATGATAATCTTCCAAATATTTCTAAAGAGTCAGTTTTGTGCACAAGTGACTTGTGCACAAATGACAATGAAAGTCAAAGACAGTGATGAAGGGCAACCCATTATATTTGTGCTCTTAATGGGAAATCAGGAATTGAAACTTATGTATATATACAATCACACAATGGTTATTTAAATTTTAATGTTTTTTTGTACATTTATTGTAATTTTTAACGTTTTATCTATTTTTTATTTGACTTTTGAATTTAGTTTTCATTAGTTTACACTATCTCTATCTATCTATCTATCTATCTATCTATCTATCTATCTATCTATCTATCTATCTGTCTGTCTGTCTGTCTATTATAAAGTCTCTGACTCTTCTGAACCAAGAAGACAGGCAGATGAAGGAACCTAGTGAGTAGTCTGACTTGAAGTAAACTGTTTTGAAATCATTAAAACGTAATTTAATATAGTTTCAGTAATATGTGTTTATTTTTTATTCAACTATTTTTATTAATTGAATTGAATTTATATACATTAATTGAATTCATTAATTTTTCATGAATAATAATATTGTGAGAGGTCCGAAAACCTAAAAACTTGCATTTCAAGCAACTTCTGTCTGTCTGCCAGTCCTCCGTAATGCACACAAACACATAAATATATGCACATAAATATACTCGAATAATAATGTCATCCCTCACATTCAAGCCAGATTAATGCAGCATTGCAGGCAATTATGATGCAAATATATGACAGCAACGTTCTAATACAAGCACATAGGTTGACAGGAACACAGGTGCCATACAGACAGCATCTCTGCAGTCCCACAGGTGATGTGCTTCAGTGAGTCGCGTCACAGCAGTGCACTGCAATCGCACAGGGGGAAAAAAAACAAAAACCTCCTTAACTGATTTATAATTAATGAGCTCCAGTAGTTGCACCTTTAAATGGCTTGACCTCTCCTACACACTTCTGTTGTTCAGTTTCTCTCAGGTATATAGGGCTGGTTCTCTTTTCCTCTCTACCTCTGCATCTTGTTTCTATTAATTTAAATATCTGCTTTTACTCCCACATACTGTAAGTGCAGGGCCCTGTTTTTTATCAAGTCTTCCCACATTATATCTACGCTGTCTCTTATGTTCGCCGGAGAACTTGATAGCGAGGTCAGAAAAGTAGTGCTTTTATAAGTAGAGACTTTTGATAAACTTGTCACAATCCCACACTTCATGTTCTCCACTAATTCGAAGGCAAGACCTATAAACATCAGTACGGCGAGTCAGACACGCTCTGGAGCCACAAAAATAAATAGCTCTTTTCCATTTAGGTTGAAAGCAGGCCGTAATCATGATTGGTCATCTGTGTCAATTCATCGCTGGAAAATTTGTGCATGATTTGATGCTAATTAAAGATGGATGAGATTTGGGTTTTATTTATGGGAGAAAGAGAGAGAGCGATAAAACATAAACGAGAGTAATGCGAGTGTCAAAGATTAAGTCAGCACAAACAGTAAGTGTGCGCATTCATTTAGATTTGTGATTTTTGGGGTGTCACTTTCAACAGATTTAAATCAACTATAGTCTTGAACTAAAAGACTTTTAGTGGAGAAAGGGTGACTTTGAGTGTGAGTGTTGTACAGTATTTGAGTGTGGTGTCTTATTCACTTATCCCCTGCAATCCATTTTAGCCAGGCCCTAAACGTGCTGACATAGCGCTGCGCCATATTTAAATTAATTGTTATTCTTTTCAGCGCAAACACACCCCCTTTCTATGTAAATTAGGCTCATTATAGATTGTATCTTATTTACAATATCCAGTGCTATTAGCTAGGTGCAATTACCTTACAGGTACCACCCACAGAAAGCATTAAAAACATTTTCATTATAATAGACATTTTTGTGTACATTTTCTATTGATTATGGCAGCAATAATCCATTAGATGATGATAAATTGATGGATAAGAGCGATAAAGCCAGCCATATAGCCAAGATGTGCAATTACCTGAACACACTTTTGCCAGTTTAAATAGCCTATTCAGTTGCCTGGGTCACAGTGGTGGAGTGATGCTTGTGCAGTCCTAAAAACGTATACCTTGTGAAAAATAAGTAAACTTTAGCAACCTTTTAAGAAGTGTACATATAACATAACACTTTTAGTGCAAACTAATGTTTTTGACACTTAATTATATGTTAATTGCAATGAAATGAAGATGTATTATAATTCAAACTAGATTAGTAAAATTTGTAGACAAACTTTAGGTTGGCTTGAAAAAGCCTAGCCAGAAAGTTTGAAGTAGTTTTAAAAGCTTGCAATCTGAAAGTTTTCAGTTTGGAGTAGTTTAAAAGTTAAAATAGTTTTAAAGATTAAAGTTTGAATGTTTTCAAGGCAATACAGTCTATCAGAAAAACAGATAGGTATAAAACATATTGCTAGGGTACCTGGGGTGGTTGCTAGCCTTTTAAGAAGTGTACATATAACATAACACTTTTAGTGCAAACTAATGTTTTTGACACTTAATTATATGTTAATTGCAATGAAATGAAGATGTATTATAATTCAAACTAGATTAGTAAAATTTGTAGACAAACTTTAGGTTGGCTTGAAAAAGCCTAGCCAGAAAGTTTGAAGTAGTTTTAAAAGCTTGCAATCTGAAAGTTTTCAGTTTGGAGTAGTTTAAAAGTTAAAATAGTTTTAAAGATTAAAGTTTGAATGTTTTCAAGGCAATGCAGTCTATCAGAAAAACAGATAGGTATAAAACACATTGCTTAGAAAAAAAACATTGCTAGGGTACCTGGGGTGGTTGCTAGGCTGTTTCTAGCATGACTAGCATGTTGCTAACATATTTTAGCATGATTAGCATGTTGCTAGCATGATTAGCATTTTTCTAACATGATTAGCATGTTGCTAGCATGATTAGCACGTTATTAGCATGATTCTAGCGTGATTAGCATGTTACTAGCATTATGTTATCATTTTGTTAGCATGATTAGCAAGTTACTAACATGTTGTTAACTTGATTAGCATGTTACTAGCATGGTGTTAGCATTATTCGAGCATGATTACCATGTTACTAGATTGATTCTATCATGATTAGCATGTTACTAGCATAATGCTAGCATGTTTATAACATGTTTAACAAGTTGTTAACATGTTTCTAGCATGATTAGCAAGTTACTAGCATGTTGTTAGCATGATTCTAGCATGATTAACAAGTTACTTGTATGTTGTTAACATGATTATCAAGTTACTAGCATGTTTCTAGCATGTTGTTAGCATGTTACTAAAATGTTATTGTGAGTAGCAAGTTACTAGCATATTTCTAGCATGATTAGCATTTCACTAGCATGTTTTTAGCATGATTAGCAGGTTACTAGCATTTTGTTAACATGATTCTATCATGATTAGCATGTTACTAGCAGTATGCTAACATGTTTCTAGCATGTTTAACAAGTTGATATCATGTTTCTAGCATGATTAGCAAGTTACTAGCATGTTGCTAGCATGATTCTAGCATGATTAGCATGTTATTAGCATGATTCTAACATGGTCTTTACTCGTAGTCGTACCAAAATAACGGTTCCACCTATTTTAACCTTGGAAGGGAACTGTATTGAAAGAGTAAATAGTTATAAATAATTCACGTTCCCATCACTGTACTTTGTACAAAATAATTAGTTGGTCATCCTTGTACCAAAGGAGAAAAACGCATATGTTATTATTTACTGCCAAGGCATTATTAGGCAAACTGCCAACTTATATTTTTAATCTTGTATCATATTATACTTGTAATTATAGCACTAGAAACTCTTACAAATTACATTTGACTGTTCCTAGAGTACGCTCTGAATTTGGTAAAAACTGCCTTTTCCTCCTATGGTCCTTGGCTATGGAATGAAATGCAGAGTGTTATGATGTTAGAAACAATTCCATCTCTAAATATTTTTAGAAATCTTTTGGAGTTCTACCTGGAAGAAACTTGTGAATGTTTTATGTAATTTTTAATATGATGTTGGATGATATTTTTTTATTTATTATTTTTTGTTTTGTTTTATGTGTGTCTAATCTGTATGTGAAACTTTCTGTGCTGCCATTTTGGCCAGGACTCCCTGGTAGAAGAGATTTATATCTCAATGGGATAATTCCTGGTAAAATAAATGATAATAAAATTAGCATGTTACTAGCATTATGCTAGCATGTTTCTAGCATGTTAAGCAAATGTTGCTATCATGTTTCTAGCATGATTAGCAAGTTACTATCATGTTGTTAACATGATTCTAGCATGATTAGCAAGTCACTAGCATATTGTTAACATGATTAGCAAGTTAATAGCATTTTGCTAGCATGATTCTAGCCTGTTTCTAACATGTTTAACAAGTTTCTAGCATTTTGTTAGCATGTTTAATAAGTTTCTAGCATGTTTTAGCATGATTAGCATGTTATTAGCATGGTGTTAACATTGTGTTAGCATGTTTAACAAGTTGCTAGCATGTTTCTAGCATGATTAGCAAGTTACTAGCATGTTGCTAGCATGATTCTAGCATGATTAATATGTTACTAGCATGGTGTTAGCATTTTGTTAGCATGATTAGCAAGTTTTCTAGCATGTTGCTAGCATGATTCTAGCATTATTAACATGTTACTAGCAGGATTCTAGCATGATTAATATGTTACTAGCATGGTGTTAGCATTTTGTTAGCATGATTAGCAAGTTTTCTAGCATGTTGCTAGCATGAGTCTAGCATGATTCACGTTACTAGCATTATTCTAGCATAATTAGCACGTTACTAGCATTATGCTACCATAATTCTAGCATGTTTAACAAGTTGCTAGCATATTTTTAGCATGATTAGCAAGTTACTAGCATTTTGTTTTCATGGTTAACAAAATACTAGCATTTTGTTAGCATGTTTCTAGCATGCCTAACAAGTTACTAGCATGTTGTTAGCATGATTAGCAAGTTACTAACATTTTGTTAACATGTTTATAGCATGATTAGCAAGTTACTAGCATGTTGCTAGCATGATTCTAGCATGATTAGCATGTTACTAGCATAATGCTAACCTGTTTCTAGCATATTTGACAAGTTGCTAGCATGATTAGCACATTGCTAGCATGGTGTTAGCCTTTTTTACAATGATTAGCTAGTTACTAGCATGTTTCTAGCATGTTGTTAGTATGATTAGCAAGTTACTAGCATGTTGTTAGCATGTTTCAATGCCAATCCAGCTAAAATCAGTTGATTCAGTAAAAAAATTAACAGCTAAGACCAGCCTGGCCTGCTAAAAAAAAGTGGCCAAACCACTTTAAAACCAGCTTGGGAGACCAGTCAAAGCAGTCAATCAGCTTAGGCTGGTTTTAGATGTTTTTTTTTTTTTTTTTCAGTAGGGAGTTGTTAACCTCTTAACTGTCACCCGCCCCCTCAGTGGGACGCCTAAGTTTACTTCACTATATTACAATTAAATCCTAATCTAATCATGACAAACTATATATCGTTGGAAAGGTCTAAGACTTCTAAATAGATATGTTACCACTGTTTTTTGTTACAAACTATGTGGGAACAGTAATAGATTAATTTATGACGAGTGCACCCTTAAAAAATCTACATCATAAAAGGAGTTCTGACCTTTGTTACAAAAAGTATTTTTTTCGTTCTTTTTCTGTATCACGTTTTAGAAATCATCATAAAGTATATATCAATTGAAAGATTAAAATTTCAAAATTCATCCTGTGAAAGCCTGTGTAAAATCAGACATTGCATTACCATGGAAATGGTACATCAAAATCATATTAAAGTTTGGATAGTGCACTTTCACGTGTTCAAAAATGGACAGTTAAATGGTTCAATGTGAAGCTGATTTGAAACAATCTCTATTGTTAAGCGCTTTACAGTTTTTTTTTTCAACTGCTTACACACAAAATCTTTACTTGTCACACAGTTTCTGAAACCTGACACCCCAGCACCAGAACCACACACCAAATCTGCAAAACCATCAATTTCAATTTCATAAAACACTTTTTGCAAAGCATAACACACAATTCTCTATGCAACACACAAAAATCTAAGAGGAATTAATATTATGGAAATTAATTAATATTAAGGTGTTTGCAAATGTTTGCTTTTGAGATGTGTTTGTCATATTTTGAATGCAGTGCTTCATTTTGCAAGAGACGTGAGGCATTTTGCATTTTGTGTGTGCGATTCTTGGATTTGTGTGTAAAGTAAAAAAAAAAAAAAGAGGCACAGTTTTGAAAATGTGTGTATAAGCAGTTGAAAAAAACTGTAAAAAAAAAGATGACTACAGTTTGTCAACTACTACTATAAGTTAGTCAACACATGTGAGTCAACAACTAGTCAACACATCAAAATATGTGTGTGTGTGCGTGTGTGTGTGTGTGTGTGTGTGTGTGTG
>NW_015539863.1:1194353-1202172 GCF_001515605.1 Sinocyclocheilus anshuiensis
TATATATATATATATATATATATATATATATATATATACTTTAATGTATTTAAAGTCCAATTTTAATTTGACATTATTACAAAGTGTACTTTTTAAGAGTGTTGAGAAACATAGTCATGAAAGTGTTCTCTCTTTGAATAAACTTCAGTGAAATAAAAGTACACTTAAGTGGTCTTTAAAAAAATCGAATTACAAGAGATCCCAGATTGCATTTGACTTCTGTGTCCTTGACAACAAAGCACTCAGATCTGGCCTGCAAAATGGATAATTGTGCAGTGCAAAATGCAGTCAGCCCTAATAATGAGGGTATGTTTACCTGATTTACATAATTCATTTAGTGAATAGAGCACTAAAACAACGCAAACAGTGCTATCAGTAGGCATAATTCATTCTTAGTGGATTCCCCCCAAAGTTTGATGCAGCATTCCTGATATTTCACCTTGATGAGCCTGTTTCATATAGTGTTTGGAGTTAAAGTTTCCTCTCAGGTTCTGTCAGCTTGTTTTAGAATCTGACAGCCAAAATGTAAATGGACATAATGAGGTTGAATTATGTATCAGAAGTAAAGTTACTGTGTAAGCGTGTGTCAAATAATTGTCTGTCAAAAGTCAAACTACTACAAATGCATAGTGTGACTCACACAGTGGACTTTTTGTTAATACTATTTAATTTTTGCAGTAAGGGCTTATTTTCCAAGATTACTAACTGGCAGATGTATTTGACAATGCCTTTTCCTGTCTTCAACTGTAGATGACATATTCATCCGGTAATAACTCCACCAACAGTCATTATTTTAGCACATGGGTAATGGTCAATCATTTTCAATAAAGTTTTGGCAGCCAGATTATCCAGAGTTGCAAAGGAGGCAAGAAATTATAGAAGGCAAAACGAAGTGTCAGCATGTCCCAGTGCTTCAGAGATCAGTTCAAGAACTCCCAACAGTTTACTCTACAAACTCATTAGTGCTCTGAATCTCTCACCTAACCCTCTGAAACTGCTAAATGAAGCAGTTTCCAACTCCTCCTGTTCTCCTCATCCTACCTGTGTTGGGCAGTAGTGCCGCTACTTATATTGAAGATGTTCGTCTAAATACATTTCTGAGCAACAAGTTGGCTGAGAATCGCTAATTTTTCAATAATGTGTGTTTTTTCTGTTTTATTGATTAAGAAGTGGGTTTACAGTGTGCTCCTTGCATCTGGTCTATTTTTTAAGCACTCATTTTCTCATTAACGCACAAAAAAAATCACAAATTTTCACAAAGCAGCTGACATGATTGTTTTCTAGATCAAATTACAGCTTAATATTTTTATTTCTTAAAGGAAGCAAGCTATTTTCCCATGTAGTTTGTAGTTTAACTAGCTATTTTCTCTAAACAACAGCCTTCAGTTTAGCTATTTTGAAGGTAGATTGGCTATGAGTAGCTTACCCAACACTGCACATAGTACATTTGTAATGATAAAGTTGCTATTTAGTACATTTTCAATATATTAGCTTTACATGAAATACTCAGTTAAAATTGCACTCAAATACTTTACACATTTTTTAATATGTTAGTCAAAAAATAAGTGTACTTGACGAGAACAACAAGATTATTAAAATATAATGTACTTAAGATGTACTTAAATGTAAAGTAAACATTTTGGTAACACTTTATTTTAAGGTGTCCTTGTTACACGCTACATTACTTACTATTTGTCACCCCCCAGGACTGTTTGTTGTGTTTTCTCCCTCATGTGCCCATGACCTCGTTTTTCCTTGTGTCTGATTGTGTCATTCTGTTCACCTGAGTTCCATTAATGATCCTCATTTGCCTCCCTATTTTAGTTCCAGTCTGTTCAGTTTCTCTTCGTCCGGTATTGAATGTGAACATTGTGTGGTGCGTGTGTTACCTGCCTGCCTTCTGTGGATACCCTATATGTGGATCATTAAATACCATTTTGACTTCATCTTCTTCTTTGTGCGCTTATTATACACCGCACCCATGACAGAATACTGGACTCAAAGAAAAGAAGAAAAGGAATGGAATGGGCGGCGAAATTCTCAAATCGTGGCTCGTTCGCCCTGGGATTCACCCGTCTTACCATCACGTCCCCATTTGATGATGAGACCCTGAAATCCCTGTACCGGATCGGGGCTAATTACCATCACCCTGTGGACCTCCCAGACACCACGGAACTGAACTGGAGGGAGGCTATGTTCCGGTGTATGGAGAAGGTACCTCCCCAATCCGGAAAACGACAAGAAACAGAGTCCAGCCCACCATCACCCTGCTGCGTGGAGCAAGAGCCTGAGCCCACCACTGACCGACGAGGCATCGCCTATAGGAGCAACAGAGCTGAGGAGCCAGAGCCTCTCACGACATCAGACTAGGTGCGAGAGCCGGCTACAGAGATCGCCACTGGGGAGAGGGCTATGGACAGCGAGAGGCCGGAGGGAAGCTCCGCCCACTGCACCATAGCTGAGGGTGAGCTGAGCTCAGTGGACTCTATTTTACCTACCCTTCCTTCGTCATCATCTGCCTGTCCTGAAACTTCTATCTGCCCTGAACCATCAATCTGCCCCGAACTGTCTGTCTGCCTGGAAATATCTGTCTGCCCTGAACTGTCTGCCTGTCCTGAAGTGACCACGGAGGTCGTTCCCCTATCGCTGGCACTCCCGGTGCTGGGAGTGGCCTTATGGTGTGTGTGGGCAGCACACACCGTTTCAAACCCCCCTGATCATTCTGAACACCCACCCAGCCTCCCTCTCCCACCACCTCTATACCAGTCCTCACCATCGCCTCCGCTGTCTCCTGGCAGCCCCTCTGCTCACCCTCAGCCCTCCATCTGCACAGTGGGATTGCTGCGAGTCTGCCAGTCTCCATCGGCGTCATGGCTGGAGGATCCCTTGTCTCCGCCTCCGGCCTCTGAGTCCCGGACTCCGCCTCAGCCCGTTGACCCAGCAGCTCCACCATGGCTCCTAACTCCCTCCTCTCCGCCATGGCCCGTCAGTCCACCAGCTCCACCGGGCTCCCTCGTCCCTCTGGCTCCACCTTCGTCAGTCGTCGACCATCCGCCACCTCGGGACTCCACTCCTCTGGCTTCGCCTCATCCCTCCGTCCCTCTGGCTCTGTCAGGTTCCTCCTTCCCTCCGGCTCTACCTTTATCCTCTGTTGCTTGAGGCAGAGATGGGCACTCGAGTTAGTGACTCGGACTCGAGTTGCACTCGATTCGCATTTTTATAGACTTCAGACTTGACTCAGACTCGACCTGAAACCGGTCGGCACCAAGTTTAGAGCTGCGGATGACGCGGTTATTTTAACAACAACAGAAACAACAAAACACAGCAGAAAACAACAATGCTGCAAATATAGTTATTTTACACACTACTTATTTATCTATCTATAACCTATGACTCTGACTGTTCAAAACAGATGTGACAAGAGTAAGACGTTTGTGATCTACATTTAGCATTATTAATCTGTAGGCTAAGAACATTTCAAAATAATAATGTAATTAAAATTGGGAAAATTGTTGTTAGATGGCTAGGATAGAACTTAAATTGCTAGTTATCTTTCTTTTCTGCTCCAGATGAGAACGTTTTGATTATTGAAGCTACATTGATTTTTAGATAATGCTTTTAAGTAGGTTAAAATATTAAAATAGTATAGATTTCAGGAGGAAAACCCTGAACAGAAACAGTATTTTTTCTGTCACATGGCCTGTATCTAAATGTAAAAATGCAATACATGTAAAAAAAAAAAAGTAGAAAATACAGAGGCCGCGCCTTGGAACTTTAACTGAATACCCCTGACTTATATAATACAGAAATACTTTATTTGTATGGTTTTGTAATATCTGTGTCACATATTTCCTTATGTGTCATGGTAGATCGGACTCTTATTATAGAATTTAATTATAGAAAAACTCTTTTCAATATGGAGGACGAAACCTGGACGAAACCTGCAAAAACAATAAATAAATAAATACACACATAAATAAATAAATATGCAAATAAATAAATGTGTGTATAAATACACAAATTCTTGTTTAAATACATATAGAAATAATTAAACGTGATTAAAGTAGGCAAATAAATAAAATAAATTGGTGGGCAAATGGAAAATGTTTAAGGAAATGCTAAACTCATCCTATTTATTTTCCTTTGATCACTCATTTATTTCTGAATGTAGTCCCGCATTTATTTTTCCTCTGC
Source organism: Sinocyclocheilus anshuiensis (assembly GCF_001515605.1). Classification (NCBI taxonomy): domain Eukaryota; kingdom Metazoa; phylum Chordata; class Actinopteri; order Cypriniformes; family Cyprinidae; genus Sinocyclocheilus; species Sinocyclocheilus anshuiensis. The sequence continues at coordinate 1,198,548 of NW_015539863.1, forward strand.
ACAACATGCTAATGAGAGGGTGTCAACCATGGACTTGGTCGGGTCTTGTGAGAGCTGGGGGCGCGGCTTTCCTCGCTGACAGGAAATGCATGGTGTAAATCCAGTATAGCCTAGTAAAGTCACTTTTGCCGTTCAACAGAGCAAGATACATAGAAAAATTGAGCCGTATTGTCCGTACAGTATCTGTGACTTTACAAACGACCCAATGGAATGGCCAGAGGTGTCATTTCCGGGCATTCGATATTCGCAAATCTAGGGACCGTCTCTAAAGTTACATACAACATTGGTATACACTTTTCTAACTTCAATAGCATTTGAGGAAAATTACTTACAGTAACACAACCAACTGTGAAGTGTTCATGTAGTTCTCAGTTATAATGCACACCTTTTAGATTTTTGATGAAATCTAAAATGTATTTTATTTATTTGCCTACTTTAATCACGTTTAATTATTTCTATATGTATTTAAACAAGAATTTGTGTATTTATACACACATTTATTTATTTATTTGCATATTTATTTATTTATTTGTGTATTTATTTATTTATTGTTTTTGCAGGTTTCGTCCTCCATAGGATTGGCATTCCATAGACTCCAGGTTAAAGACTTGACTCGGACTCCAAGTTAAAGACTTGTGAACATCGATTGTGTCATTCTGTTCACCTGAGTTCCATTAATTATCCTCATTTGCCTCCCTAATTTAGTTCTAGTCTGTTCAGTTTATCTTTGTCCGGTATTGAATGTGAACGTTGTGTGGTGCGTGTGTTACATGCCTGCCTTCTGTGGATACCCTATATGTGGATTATTAAATACTATTTGACTTCATCTTTTTCGTGCACTTATTATACACCGCACCCGTGACACTATTATAATAACAATACATTTTAGTAATTTTAGTAAATTTTAGATTTTAGATTTAAAAATAATAAATTTTTACATTTTAGTAATAATCTTTTTTTTTTTTATCTGTGTGTTGTTGTTGTTGTCTCTGTGTACTGGAAGCTTGTCAAGTCACCTTTATTTATATAGCGCTTTTAACAATACAGATGTCAAAGCAACTGAACAGCATTAATTAGGAAAACAGTGTGTCAATAATGCAAAATGACAATAGTAAACACTCATTTTTCAGTTAAAGACAGTTCATCATTGAATTCAGTGATGTCAACATCCAGCTCAGTTGCAATCAGTGCAGTGTGCAAATCGTGCAAAGAATGATGGGATATGTAGTCCGGGGTGCTATGCAACAGTTTGTGTAGTGCGAGAGTCAATGTAATGGAAAGGGTGACCTCTGGTGGTGAATAAACGGAAGTCCATGGACCGAATTCGTGACAATTATGAACTCTGCAATTACATTTCTTTATTAAAAATGTATTTTTTAGTTTTTTTTACAATTTTATGTATACTACAAATGCATAACAAACAATACAATTAAGTACACTTCTTTTTCACAAGGGTGTGTTTGGTCCCACTTTATATTAGGTGTCTTTAAATACTGTGTACTTAATAATAAAATAATGATGAGCTGGGATACGGGTAAGGTTAGAGGCATGTTTGGTGAATATGGTTAGGTTTAAGGGGTAAAGGTAGGGTCAACAGTATCTATACACTGTAATTACACTGTTGACCCTACCTCTACCCCTTAAACCTAACCATGTCACCAAACCTGCCCCTAAGCTTACCTGTGTAACTACAGAAATTAATTACAGATCTGTTTACATGATGTATTTTCAAATATAAGTACAATGTAAAATCATGTATGTAAACAATACGTGCATTGTATCAAATGATTCATTTAAATATAAGTACATAGTAGTTAATGGCACTTATTATAAAGTGGTACCATGTATTTCTTACTTTATATTTCTGTTTTCTCCTAGCCATTCATTATCTTGAATAAGATAGTTATTCAGAGGTGATTGCAGTGTGTGATTAGGATTAGAAGCTTTATGTTTGCTGTATAGGAGAGATATATCAAATATGCGATAATGGAGGCTTTATGATATAGACCGTACAAATACAATTCTGATTATGTCGCCCTTAGCCCTAACTCTCATTATCAATCAATCTGCCTTGACTCTACATGATTTTCAGCATAATAAATATCAATAACTTAATATGTAAGTAACCTTGCTAGTTAAAGGGCAAGCACTTTAAGAAGGGTCAAACACTTAGGGAGACGTGTTCATGACAAGAAGACACATTTCGAGATTTACAGTTCAACTCAGAGGCATCTATTGCCTCCAGTCAACTTAATTGGTTTCCGCTCTGGAGGTAAATAAATGATCACCAAAATTTTTTCTGCCTCAATATGAATCACTCAAAGTAATGAGATGTCAGTAATATGATGGCAAATGAGATCATTTCATTTCAGCTTGAAATAATAATAATAATAATAAAAAGTAGAGGAGCACAGGCATGCATTCCATATGGCCACTGGCGTATTTGTTTGTGAAATGTCGATTGAGTTCAGAAGGACACCTACTAACATGGTATTTCTATCAGCATTACTTACATAGTTTCCTTCTATTTTTATACATTGAAATTTCTCAAGGTACAGTTGGAAAACTCGAGTCACTGCAGCCACAGAAAAAGAAGTCTAAAATTAGTCCAGCATCTCAGGAGCAAAGCCCACATCAACCAGGGACTCTCCTTAACTCTCCACTGACGAACCTGCTTGTCTAATGAAGTTTGGAGGCCATTAACAACATCAAAGCCAGAATCTGGAAATTAATTAGGCTTCTCTCTTTCTCTTAGAACATACTCTCTTTGAGAAACCTATTAGCATGTGCCATCAAGAAATATTTGCGACGTTTCAGTCGGCGCTAGTAAATAAGGTACATTATGCTACTATTTGCAGCACTCAATTAGCAGTGTATCTTATCTACTATTGTAAAACTCTACACAAACAAAAACACATGTAAATGTCCTTCATGTAAAGAAAATTGTTGTACAGTAGACATATTTACATATGACAGTATCATAATATTATGAAAAGATCTTATATAGCTTAAGGAAACAAACAGCTTTTATCATACTGTCAACTTATTTACTGTAGCTACTGCTATAACATTGCAACCTACCATCAGACTGCATATTGTTAGACTGTCGGATCTTATCATATGTATCTTCTCATAATATTGGGTTATGTTCATGATAAGCCCAGTTCAACAAAATACCAAATCTCTGTCCAGAAAAAGGTTTGTCGCATCAAAGGGATTGTGAGCTCCTTGTTAAGTTTAATGTCAAAAGAAACGCTGACTTTACGTGCTTTCTGCAATCATTTGGCATGCTTCATTAAACACCACTATCTGACCTACTCTTGTGAAGTCACTTCAAAGGCATCAGCAACTGCATATTCTCTCTAATGAAGTGCTGCCGTGTACGCAAGCTCTGTACAGACACCTGATATTAAATGTGAGGTGAATTACATTAATTAATGACACTTTTAAAACCAAAACATCCAGATAGTAGTTTGTCACGGTTTGTTGAACCGATGATAATAGGGTCTTGGATACTAACACTGCTTATAACTTTGAGTTCATCATTCAATCATCACAGTGATTATTAAATATATATTAAAAAATATTTTAAAAATTTGATTCCCCCCCCCCCCCCACCCTTGAA
>NW_015539863.1:1202223-1207547 GCF_001515605.1 Sinocyclocheilus anshuiensis
CCTTTGAATTTGATTGGCTGAGCAGCATTCCAAGCATACCAATTATAAAAGAAAATTTCACTGTACATTGATTGTTCATATACTACTATCTATCACTAATCTCTACTTACATTATTCTTACCAGTCTGTGCATTCCTTAATTACCAGTTGTTCTTGGAAAATGCAAATCATATGGATGCATTGCTGTAAAAGTGACATGAAAATGTAAAGCATCAAAGTGAACTCAAATAGAGAATGATGAGCATGAAAGACCAATAGGCCTAGACAAATTCAATCACTCTCTGATAAATATATCTAGATAAATAGTGGAATGTGCCAGTGAAATAGATTTACATGAGTGTGGCTTGTGAGTCTGCGACAGAGCCAATCTGAAGCTGCCCTGAGCTGAACTCAGACCGAAGAGATTTTATTAGCAGTGACTTTCACCATTCAGGCCGCCTGCTCTGCTTCCATGCTCCTTTACTCCCTTTTCTCGTGTGTTCCCACACATCTTTGTTCCTCTCTACTTGTCTGCCACTCAGAACCTGCCTCTTATTTCATCAACCTGAAGTTCTAGCATATACTGTATGTCTTAGTTCCTTAGCTAGTTTCTTAGTTCTCTTCAAGCTCTTACCTGTCTTCCAGTGAAACACTTGCTCAATCCAAAAAAAAAAAAAGTTGTTGCAGAAATTAATCAAAAATTGAGAAAGTGCTTGTCTTCAACCACTATTGTACACAGCCTTTAACTAACCATTTGTAGTTCATTTATGGCTTTTCAGTTCCTCCATATAGACATTGTCAACAAATACAAACTCAAATCAACAAATACAAACTCAAAAACTTGAGTATGAGGTCTGAACAGTAGCATTGTATGTCATATGTAAAATGTACATAATAATCAATATACAAATATGCATACTATATAGCCTATGTAAGGATGGTTTCCCTACGGTGGTTCAGGCTGTAGGATTGCCGAATGACTAAAGAAACGTTATCAGCACGATGGTATAAAACTGTACATTTCTAGTCTATTACCACCCACTGCCACTTATACCAACGACGGAAATAAGCGCAGTTAGAATAGCTATATGTGGTAGAGCATTGCTATTGAATGACTATATTGTATTGCAATAGGTAGCACTTCAAAGTTAACCTTGAATCAAGACTAGTTAGCAGATAATTAATAATTGAAATGGTTTAATAACAATATTTTGTTATGGTTACACTTGAATTGGTTACAAAAGGGACAGGAAAGCAGAAGTCTTTGATACATTTTGACTTTACACCTACATAATACACTATATCTTTTTGCAGGTTACATTGTTATGCCAGTAGGTGGAGAAACAAGTAACTGTCTTTTATGAGCAGTGTTGGGCAGTAACGCAATACTTAGTAATGCGTTACTGTAATTTAATTACTTTTTTAGTAAAGGAGTAATTTAACACGTTATAATTTTCAAAATAGTAATTAGAGTATAGTTACAAGCCGAAGTCTCTATACGTTACTGCCGCGTTATATTGCTGACAGAATGCAGTGTTTTATAATCTAGAGATTGCAAAAAGGATGTAGCACACACACTGGCTACGTTTACATGCACAATTTTTGGACTGAATTCATTCCGATTGATGAATCTGAATGTAGTGTTTACATGAATGCTAAATAAAGTGATCGGGTTGATGTGCGTGTTTATATGTCACAAGCTTCAAGTCGGAATTGATTTTTTTTTTTACATGCACACACTGCACAAATATAGACTTGTTCGGCATTGCTGGGAACGCCCACAAAAACGTCATAACCGTTTATGCCGTGGGGGAAAACAAACCATTCGAGTTAATGCGCAGAGACCTTGTTAGGCACTTGATCTTTACTTTTTGTGATGATTTCGATTGATTTTTGCTTGGTGCAATGCCGAAAAGTTGCTGTGTGGCATTCTGTACCTCTAAAAAACCTGATCTGAAGATGTATATAACTGATAAACAGATCGACGGACTACCGGAGGTAGCACTGAGTGGGTAGCAGAGATAGGCTACACTATTACCCTGCAATGATCTGTCGTTAGTCCCATCCCCCTGCACCGCATCCAAGTTCTGCTCAGTTCTGATGGGGCTTACAGTAACCCTCCTTCGCATCACAATCAAATAAATCTCACTCCCTGATATTTTGTGATGTCATAATCTATTAAAACATTTATTTCATATTAATATACACAATCCCTTACGAAAATTAGCAATGGTACTACTATAGTAAAAGTATAGTAGGCTAACCATGTTTTTTTTTTTTTTTACCAATTGTAGCCTATAACCACAGTTTTACTACAAATACCATGGTTAAACTGGTTAGTGTAGCAAAACATGTTTTTACCATTGTTTAACTATAGTAACCAATAACCATGTTTTTGGTATTTTATATACATATTTTCATGTTATCTTTTTATTTTATGGCATGTATTTGTGAAAATTATTAGGTAGCCGCAGCACACACCACATAGACTAATGCTGCGCATTTCAAGGCACTTCAGTGGACCTTAATGTTACCTGTTTTGTCAATGTTAAAAATCTTTTTAATATATCAATAAGAAAGCACGACAGGCTTTTAATCAAGTCTTTATCACTTTATTAAAATTAAGCAAAACAAAACGACAAATGTTTACTTTCACAAGCCGTCTCGTATAGGCTTGTAGTAACCTGTCTCTTGCTCAATTAGGTAACAAAAAATGTCGGGAAACGACACCTCTGGCCATTCCGTTGGGTCGTTTGTCCAGTCACAGATACCGTACGGACAGTCCGACCCAATACGGCTCAGTTTTTATACGTATGTTGCTCTGTCGAGCGGCAGAAATGATTTTATGTAGGCCATTCTGAGTCAACACCATGCTTTTCCAATGAGGGGGAAAGGACTGTTTTCCCCCACGCCGACTCCGCCCACACAGCTATGACGCGACACCGATCAAGTCTATAGAGTTTCTCACTGTTTGCACATAATAACCACTCTCCTACACGGTTTCTTTATTTGTTTTTAACAGCAGAATAAATATTTATCCATTCACCGCTGTGCCGTGCTGCTCATATTTATCACGCAAAAAAAAATGCCCCTCCCCATGCCCAAAACGGGTTGCCTGTGGATGAGAATCCAAAACAAGGACTGGTGGGAGGTTGTCCTGCTCCACTTCACAGTTGCCGAGTGAAAGGAGAGTTTTATAATGACAGGACATGCATTTATACTACACTTTATTCAAAAGGAAGAGCCGCTTGTTCCATGCGTCATACGTCATTACGCTATTTCTGCGTCTCTGCACATGCGCAGTCCTTTCAGTTTCGGGGTTCAATCCGATCGAGTGTTTACATGCACTCTCAATCATATTAGAAAAGGAATAAAGCACCCCCTTCAATCCGATCGAAATTTCATTAGAGGCCTGCTCCCGCTATCCCGACGCAACAGAGTGCGGCCCGGGACAAGATGGGCGAGTGCTGCTGCGGGGCGGGTAGACACTCGTGTGTGTGCGGGATGCGGGAGAATAAAATGATTCACGGGACTCCAGTAAAATAGACATATCTAAACATAAAATATCTAAAACAAATAAATTGTTATTCATCTATTGCACAAAAGCAACATGAACTAATATAAAATATAAACGATTGGCAGGTGCAAGCATATGCAGAGTTTCTATTTAGGCTATAACACGTGTTTGCAGCGAGAGATTATAAATGCAGAGCTCTTTGCTGGCATTCTGCCATGCCAACCCATGCACGCTGCTTGCTTTAGTTAAAAATAACAGTGTTCTGTGAATGTTGATGCTTTAATAACAAATATTTATCGGGAGCGTGTATGTTGGGATTTCATACATTTAATGGAGAAAAATTTAACGTAACTAGTATGTAACTAATTACTAATTACTTTTTAAATAAAGTAATCAGAACAGTAACGTGATTACTTTTAAAAGGAGTAATCCGTAATCAGTAATTTGATTACATTTTCAGAGTAACTTGCCCAACACTGTTTATGAGTAAGCCATTTGAATTATTAAAACAGTCCTGGTTAACTGGGAAATTCAACTTTATGACTTTATGAGTCAGGCACACTGAATCATTCATTTAACCAACACTGACACTGTCTTTATGATGAAATCAACTGATCTGTTTAAAAAAGAAAGAGAGAAAACACTGAATCATTCAAGAACTAAATACCTACTGTGTGTTTGTTGTTGTGCAGCTGTTGATGTAGATATGTTTGGAGCAAAAAAAAAAAAAAAGTGCTTAAAATTACTTAAACGGTTCTAATAGCACTGTCAATCACAACTTAAAACATACATAGCATATATAATGCACAGTGATGTGTGTGAGTAACATTAGTCATAAGGCAGTGACAGCAGGCACAGCTGGCATAATGTGCATAATGGGATGCAATGAATAAATGGGCATTGTCAAGTACATAATAATACTGACATAGTACTGACATAATACAACAAGAGCACAGTGTATTTTGGCTTATACATGTGCTTAAAGACAGTTTCTGGATATTGTAAGCGACCAGTCTCATCATTGACTGATTGACTGTACACTGAAATAAAACAGTTCAGCATAGGCTCATTGGAAAAATTGCCTACCTACATTTTTGCAAAACTTCAAAAACTTACCTATACATACAATTCATTGCAGTTTTCAGCTGAAATGATCAGTAGTGGCAGTAAAACACGACTTTTATTCCTTTTTCCACCAATGATGATTACAGGCAGATTAATACAAAAAATAATTTTAAAAAAGTCTTATTTTGAAACAGTTCCTTGCACAATATTGTGATATGAACTCAAAATCATTTTAGCATACTGCATGATTTATAAACAAATACATTTTGATGTTTGCATCACATGACCAGCATTATATGAATGGCTTTTTCCAACATAGTAAACTTGCTTGGTAGCCCACCTGTACAGCACTGCACTTGCAATGAAACAAGAGGCACGATAAAAGAGCTAAAAGACTTGTAAAAGCAAGCTAAAGATTGTGAATTATTGATTGCAATTAAAGATAATTAAATGATTGTTTTAGCAAATGTATTTTTATCTCACATTTGCTTTGTTAACACTATCATTTAGGGTGGGTTTACTGTAGGTGGCATGTTATTTTCAAATGCAGTAGAGCATTAACCTTTTAGCACCACTCAAAGGACATTTGAAACTTGGTCTTACACAGGTTTTCATTGTCCTAAATAATGTACAAATCACCATTGGTTAAATTATTTTATTTTTATTTGAATTACATCATTGTTTTTACAAGATTTCCTACTGTATAACCTTGTCCATCTACTGTTTTCTCTCTCTCTCTCTCTCTCTCTCTCTCTCTCTCTCT
>NW_015539863.1:1207785-1232915 GCF_001515605.1 Sinocyclocheilus anshuiensis
TATATATATATATACATATTTTTAAATATATTGACAATTTTTTTCAGTAATTTGTAGTTGCATATATTTCCTTGGATGTGTTATCTAAAAATTGATATTGTCCAAAATATATTTGAAAAATGCATTTCGCATTTGGTCTACCTAAAATTAATTTTAAGAAGTGTATTTTTTGCTCCTTGAAGAACATTTTGTTAAACATTTTTTGTTTTGAAGGTTTAAACAAAATGTGCTTCCAAGGGGGGTATTTACTTAAGCCATGCTTTGTACAACATATTTTGCATATGTTTGAATGATATGAATATATTTTTTTTTTACTTTATTCTGTATGGGGAAATTGTGAGTTTTTCCCCCCAAAAAAATGTTTTGCTTTTAAAGTTTTCTTGTTCTTAAATGTTAGTTTTAAATATATTGACTCTAAAGAGAGAGTGAAGTATTCTTCACAATCTCCTGTGCCTGGTGGTTTCAGACAAGAGACATTGTGTGCCTGCCATAAGGGCAAATCATCAAGTACCTGCTGGGCCACTTAAGAGTACTGCTGATTCCCTCAGTATGAGACAAGAGAGATCTACTCAGGGTCAGGTCAAAGAGCAGAGTGGAATCCTGGGATGAATTTATTAGAGAGGGAGATAGACAGCAGAGGGAAGGGGAGGGAGGGGAGTAAAAAAACAGAAGAAATGGCATCACCATCTAACAGGCATGATGGTACCTGTCAAACAGGTCAGTGCTTCCTATGGAGAGACGCTATCTCATTTTACTTTCATCCTTTTCTCTCTGCAGTCATACTGTAAAAGGAAAGATATATTAGTCTGAGTGAGACTACCCAATACATTTGACCCTTTTATTTATTTATTTATTAATGAATTAATTTGACAGTTTATTCAATAAAATATCTCTTTGCTCACCAGGCTGCATTTATTTGAAGTTTTTTTTTTTTTTTTTTTTTTTTTTTTTTGGGTATTGTATTCTTGTGCAAACGATTCTTCAGAAATTAGACTAATATGCTGATTTAGTACTCAAGAAACATTTCAGTCACACTTTATTTTAAGGTCCAATTCTCGCCATTAACAAACCATTAACTATGATTTTTTTCCTCAATAAACTCCTAATTTGCTGCTTATTAATAGTTAGTAAGATAGTTGTTAAGTTTAGGTATTGACTAGGATTAGGGATGTAGAATATGGTCATGCAGAATATATATGTGCTTTATAAGTACTAATAAACAGCCAATATGTTAATAATACGCATGGTAATAAGCAACTAGTTAATAGTGAGTTGTCCCTATACTAAAGTGTTACCAACATTTCTTATTTTTATCAGTGTTAAAAACGTTGTATTTTAAACTTGGTTTTTCATTTTTGCAAAATAAAAATGATTAGTTTCTTTAAAAAAAAAACATCTTACTGACCCTAAAGTCAAAGTCAGAACAAGTGATGATAGATAGATAGATAGATAGATAGATAGATAGATAGATAGATAGATAGATAGATAGATAGATCTAAGCCATCACTAAACAAATCCATGTGAGACTGAGTGTTTTTTCATATTTTTCCAAAAACAAATTAAAATCTAATTAAAGTCAAATCAAGATGGTACCCCTAATTTATACAAATATCTACACACACCCTTCCTCTAAGTAGGAAAACATTTACTATTTTGCGCTGATCCTTTCAAAACCTCAGTTGCCCTCAAATCCACTTTCCCTGCTTTATCTTTCCACTTTACACAACAGAAGCCTTAATGTCATAAGCCCGTGAGGGTTTGAAAGTGCATATATATATATATATATAAAATAACACGTCCTCCATCTTTGCAGTTTGTGGAGTAATCGCAGCACCCGGTACACTTTTGTTTTTGTTAATAGGGTTCAATTAGGCCCATGGAGTGGTCTGTGCTGAGATAAGATGTCTCCAGAGCCTGGTGGGGGGGCTCCAGCAGCACTTGTAATGAATGGATGGAGCCTCTGTTGATGTGCAGTGATCATTAAGTAGCTGATAATTACATTGGGTATCTCAGTGCCGTGTGTGTATGTTTGTGTGTTAAATCCTGCTGTGTGAGGCAGTGGTACACTGATGGGTTTGGGAAGGGGAATAATCTGTGTTTTTGCATCCCCCTGATCTTTTTTTTTTTGTGCGTGTGTTAATACAGATCTGTGTTTCACAATTGTTTATAGTCATTAGGAACCATTTTCTCAAAGCTTTTTTTAGCACAGTGAGCACAACAGTAGGCAGTACTTTAATTTAAATACGTACAATGTAACATATAATGAATTCTAAACAGAGGTGCCGTTCTTGTTTTGTAAAGAAATTTTACAAACACAGTGTGATGCTACCTATTGTCCCTGTTGTTTTGTTTTTTACATCATTGCTCTATTAGTGACAGCGTGTTTGTTGGGTGACAAATGATGTTATGAAAAAAATTACTGGATTTGAGACAAGTATGAAGTGTTTTGTTAGTTTTAGTGCATTTTGGATATGAAATTTGCCAAGTTGAAATTGGTAAGGAGGACTGTTTGAAGAGCTTTGAAAAAGTTACCTAAGTATTAGTTGTGTCAAACGATTAATCGCGATTAATCGCATCCAAAATAAAAGTTTTTGTTTACATAGAATATGAGTGTGCACTGTGTATGTTTATTATGTATATATAAATGCAAACACATGCATGTATATATTTAAGAAAAATGTTTTGTTTACATATATAAAATATTGATATTTATATATAATATAAATTATATGTATATATATATATATATATATATATATATACACATGTACTGTGTATATTTATTATGTGTCTATAAATACACATAAAAATGAAAAACATAAAAATGTTCACATTTTTATGAAAAACATAAAAATGCATGCAAATACATGCATGCATATATTTAAGAAAAATATGTTATGTTTATATATTAAATATAATAAGAATATAAATGTATATACATGTAAATATTTTCAAAATATACTGTACGTGTGTGTATTTATATGTACATAATAAATATACACAGTGCACATACATATATTATGTAAACAAAAATGTTTATTTTGGATGCATTTAATCGCGATTAATCGTTTGAAAGCACTACTCTAAGTATTAAAAAACAAAAATCTGTAAAACGTCACTCATTATAACATATCTTTTATGCAAAGTATTATTCTGATATTATATTATAGTACCAGACAAAAGCTACTGGACTGTTTCTGAAAATAACTGTTTCTGGCACCACAAACAGCTTTTTAAAGGTGGGCTATTGTTAAAGTTAGCAATGTCGTGTGGTTTGGGTGGGTCACAAAGTACTATACGCTTTCAGCCTTGAACCACAGCGCTGTGCAAGACACGGCTAATTGAATAGTGCTGGCTGAAGAGGAAAAGGCACTCATGGAGTGTGCAGAAGGGTTTCAGCCAGCTACAATTAGACAGGGAAATTATGCATGAAATGTGGGAGAGTGAATGGGGAGAGAAGACTAAAGAAAGACGTGGAGAGAGAGAGAAAGTTAGAGCTAACCACAGCCAAACTAACTAAGAAAAATGGCATTTTCAAAAGTAAGAGAAAGGACAAAAGTGTGATAAAGTGAGAACTCGAGCTAAAGTCAGAAAATGGGAAATCATGACTGAACGAAGTTGAGAATGAGGGAAAGACGAGAGGATAGGTGTCTTTGCTGCATGTCATACTTTGTCACAGAGTATAGAAACGTCAAAAATTGCAGCGTAAGGTTTTAGTTAGCACCTCAAAAGACTGAGAAGTTTTCACAGAGGGCTTTGAACCTGCAGTGCATATGAACTTCATCATCAGTAATTGTCCTTTGCTAATGCTGCATTAGCCGTCAACATGAGGGAAGTCAGGCTCGTTTTAAGTTTGTCCTCATCATATTTTGTCCTCTACTGTACTACGACGTGTATCTTGAGTGAACTGTAGGGACTTTAGAGAGCAAGAGCTTTTAAAATGGCTTCCCAACCCTGTCACTTCAGAGCTGTGTTTAGCCTTGTACAGATACGAAAGGGCTGTCATTTGTCCTCTGCATGTGAACCAATCTCCTGCTGTTCACTGATGTTGTCACACAAGTCATGCATGAGGAGAAACATTGTGCCAGCTGAAATTTGCACACTTTGAAAAATATCTGTAGGAATAAATGGTTGCCAAGAGGCTAAGTAGTCTATTTAACTGCAACAAAATTATTTTAAAAATCATTGCAATCAATTGCGATCAAATCAATAAAATCATTATTAAATTAATTTATTAAACTGTGCCTATATAGCTCCTGAAATGTATATTTAAAGGTACAGATAGTAATGTTTCTCTGGTGAATAATAATAATAAGTAATCTTGGACTGTATACTGACACTTACTGGCAAAAAAAAATTCTCATTACCAATGACACTGGGAAACAAATCCCTATTCAGAGGTGTATATGTCAAAAATGACTGATGGATTGATGTACTCTGCAATAGACATAAAGTCAATAGGGATCAAAACCTCTGCAGACCCTCATTCAACAATTGCCTTAATGTTTGTGGTAGTTTAGTCTTTGAAAAGATTCCATGTGGGGAGGATATTAAAGATACATAAGATATATGAGATGTAATAAATCTTGGAGGGTGAAGGATACTTGTTTGCCTTGTTTACATCATATTGGACCTTACATCACCCATATATCCTGCAGACACTGTATGTTCTTTTATTCTTTTATATTGCATCATATTATTTTGTGTATGCTGTGTGTTTACGCAATGTGCAGACTGCATAATGTCTGTTGTGTCATTCTTCTGCCTGGTATTTCAATTTTCACAGTGTACATAGTTTGAGTATAATACAGCTGGAATCGACTTGCTGTGTAGCTGCAAACCAGTGGTCCTGGTCTGCTGCATTTGTGAATAATTAAATGATTTTGAGACAAGAGAAATTTGTCATGAAAGAAAGTGATGATTTCCACTGGAAATTGGTCAGTGAGTTTGCCTCATTCATAGAACAGAACAGACAAGTGTAAGAAGAGGCAACCCAATTGTGTTGCAGATGGAGGTTTAAAATGACCAAATAGGGAAAAGAGATCCTGTTTGTAGCAGTGTGGGAACCCTAGTAAAAAAAATAAAAAATAGATTTAAAATAGATTTATTTCATACTAAGTGTAGTTTGTCTAATACGCAACATATTCACTGGCATATCGCTTGAGACTTACTGATATAATTTTTTTTTATTTGCAGTACTACTTGTGTGCAATGCACATTTCTTAATATTAAGCCTAAATTGTGTTTTAATGTCACTATTGGCAAGAACTGTATGATCTTTTTTGAATAATATCAGTCTTTAAATGCAAGCTAATTAAAGTGTACCTAACGTATAGTTCCACTTTAGCACAATCAAATATGTTTCAGTATATCTTTAGTTGGACTTCAGCACTACTTCTGCACCATTAAGTACAAAATTAGCTGTTCCAATTTAGCAGACTTTACATATACCAGGGTAGTATACTAAAAGTAGAATTGCATGGTATTTTTATTAAGTACATAAATATGTAAATGCATTTGTATAATTACCATGAAATAAATGTATTTCAAATATATTTAGTAGATTTATTTTTTCACTAGGGAAGGTTAGGTAATGTTTGCAACTGACATTGTTTTTTTTTTGCTGTATCTACTAATTTTTCAAAAATACATAAACATTTTGTATATATAATGAGCTGAGTACACCTCGTCTATTTTTTCTGAATTAAAATTTAGGTAACACTTTATTTTGATAGTACACTTTAGATAATCTACTAACAGTAAGTAACTTTGCAATTAAATGTCAACTAGCAGTCATTAGAGTATTAGTAAACTGTCTGCTTAATATCTTCTAACAATTTACTTTGATGGGCCCACAACATACAACATACTGACTATAAGAAACTTTGCAAGTATATGTCAACTTATTCTACTAACCCTAAACCTATCTAACGGTCTACTCTGAGAGTTAGTAGATATGTAGTTGCAAATGAATGATAATCAGTTGACATGTAGTTGCAAAGTTACTTATAGTTTGTAGAATATCTAAGTGGACTATCAAAATAAAGTGTAACCCAAATTGATTTTGATGTTTTTGTCCCACTTTATATTCAGTGTCTTTAACTACTATGGAGAAATGATGAGTGTTAAGGTCATTAAGAAAACTGATCTTAGCTAGAGTAATAATTCTATATTTTTTCTTTACAAAGAAAGATGGGGGCTTGGACTTCCCTTAAATGAACCAGGCCATATGCCTGGAAATATGCCTAAAGTTTCAGATGCACTTTTTGTCACTGCTATGCAGTTAGTGTGGCAACAGTTGAGCTCAAATATATTGAAACACACTAGGTGCCACATGCAGTAGCTAACAGCAGGCCTCTGCAGGTTGAAAAAAGGAACTTGAGAGTGAAACTGTTGCCGCTCACTCCTCACTTACCTTGTAGTTTGAGCAGGCATAAAATTAGAAGAGGTGGTGGGGACTCTAGCGCATGAGGACAGTTAACCTGAAGGGTGTGTGGGACGCCGGGAGCTTGACAACGAGTTTCAGAGATATAAGAAGAAGTCCATTGGTAGTCGACTTGGATCGAGGAGAAACGGAAGGACCTGAATTGGGATTCAGTCGAGGAAGCACCTGCTGTGAGCAGCGGTGCAAGAGACTGAGTTTGAAGGGCAGAAGCAGTAAAGTGTTCTTGAGTGCAGAGGAGAGGCACCTGGAGCAATGTCGAAGAATGTCATAGAATCACAAGCACGCTAGCATCTCCGACCCGTAACAGGGTTGTCAGGTACGTACCATGCGTGGGCTCTCTAGAATGAGTTTTCAGACATGGTGGGTTGAGTACTTCATCCTCAGAGGTTTAGATCGCATGCTCTGCTATAGCAGACAGTTTCACGGCATGTGCGTGGGGACGACACTGGAAGAATTGTCAAAAGGATGAGTTAAGTTGCTGTTTATATACCCTAAGTATTATGGTAGGAATAGGTGGGCATGTTTGAATGACATTCCAAACTTTTGGGTTTGGATCTCCATTCAAGATTTGAACATTTTATCATCCAAAAGCGAAAAAGTGCAGATCCAGCTTTGAAGTTTGATTGGGTCCCTTGTAGATTAGTATGAAAGCCGCAGACTTCGGAAACAAGTTATTTTGCCTTGCAAAATTTTGGCTGAAGACAACACAACTCAAATACAAATCAGTATGGGTGCATTGAACTCCACCACAAGGTTCAAACCAAAAACCCTTTATGTTTCCATCTCAAGAAAAATCCAAAGCTGAGTGTTGAAACCGGTGGCACATTGCCGTGACTAAATCTGACCTTCAAAGCATGAGAAAATTAAAGGCGTGACGGCTGAGTAAAACCAATTACACTTGCGCACAAGTTTGAAATTCTACACCTAACATACTTTAAAACAGCTTTCAGTACTAGCTTATGCTGCTGCAAGTGACAACAATGCTTAGCGTTGGCAGAAATGCTAGCTTTAAGATGATAAAATAGCTTGCCGAGGATTTGGGACCAAGGGCTAGTGGAGGTTGTGAAATGATTCGCTGAGGTGCCCTGTCAACGCCTGTCCAAGCGGCTGTGCGGGGAAAATGGTCTTTAAATGATCTCTAATAGAAGCCTGGTTCTGCTCGCTAATGTCCTCTGTATGGGAGAGCGACTGCGGTGTGGAGAATCAGTCCTGAATGGCCCTATAAGTGCAAAATGTGACATGATTGAGAGGGATTTGGGCTCTAAATCAACTCAAGGCATTTTTTACAGTGATTCCTGACCACTGTGAGCCTCGGCAAATAGGCTTTGGAGCACAGAGGGGAAAGCTTGGGGTGAGAGAGTTTTGTCGTCTAAGTACGTACAAGGTAAACATTCACAGACATTGACGTGCATTAATCTGCATATGTTCTGCCACTGTAAAGACATGGAAAAATGGCTATGATTACTAATATCAGATTAGTGTGAGAAATGCGCAGCACTTTGGCTTTGGTAGCAATTTTTTGTTGACAATGTAAATTATATTTCTGTGCTCTGCAAATACTCACATCACACACCTCCGGTCTTCATCTGCCCTTCTCATTTACCTCCTTTATGGCATCACATTACACCCAAATCAGAAAGCACCATCAACGGACTTTCAATCACTCCAGAATCGCTCCCTTCCATCTCTTCCATCTTTTCGTCCATAACCCACGTCCACCCCTCTCTTCCTCTTGATCTAATCCGCTGCAGTTTAATATACTGCCCTCAGCGCTCTCTCACAATGCCTTTAAAAGTAGGTTTTATGAGACTGCAATTTCATTCCGGCAGAGGAGCCGGTAGAGTAAATCCTATTCGCCTGTCGTCACACGGCGATACATTAACATGACAAAAGTGGTGGCTACTGTGGAGTCGTGTAGTGTGGAGACGAGTGTAGAGTCAGAAAATGAGAGAGAGGGAGGAATACAAAGATTAATTGAGGAAACTGTGAGCAAAATAGGCCTTCTTGGGTATTGAGAGTTTACTTTCGTTTGCACATAGCGAAATACTATATTAACTGATGACCGAGTATGTATGAGTGTGTGTGAGAGAGAGAGAGAGAGAGAGAGAGATGAACTAGATTCTTCTTAAGGTTTCTTTGTCATCTTCTTAAGGTCTTTTTTTTTCATTGCTACTGTTGCTGCTCAACGGGGGGTCTGTAGGGCACTATTCTTTGCAAATCTGCTTTGAAACATTACCATTAGAAAAACAATCTGCAAACCATGCAGTAAAAATTGCTGTCTTAGTACAATGATTCTGTACTGCACAATACAGCTGTGCTGCAGTTAAAATGCTTTTAAACTCTTAATTGTACTTAATTAGTACCCAGCAATAAAACTACATTTAAGTAATGTATGTTTGTAGTCTGCTGTAGTATAACTTCAGTGCAGCTGCTGTTCAGTGCAGATTAACAACCGTCTACATAATACAAATACAATGTAAAGAGTGGTAACCTGCAATTGTTGCCTTAAAGAGCTATTTCTAACTGATTTGACATTCAAATAGTTTTTGTTGGTATAAATTTATGTATTTTAGGTGGATACTTTTCAAAGTATAGTTCAGTGTTGTACAATTGCAGTTTAGATCACTTTGGTTACACTTTATTTTAAGGTATCCTTGTTAGAGTGTAATTATACATTTAAGTACTGAGTTAATTAACTACATGTACTTACTATGGTTAGGGTTAGGCTAGGGTTTGGATTACGGTTACTTTCAAGTAATTATGCATAATTTATTTTTATTATAATAGTACAGTAAGTACGTGCAACATGTTTAACAAGGACACCTTAAAATAAAGTGTTACCATTGCTTTTTACAATGGATTTTCAGTGCAATACAATACATTACAGTATTTTTTTTTGGAAGTTGTATTGAAATCTTTTTCGAATATTATTGGAGTGTGTTTTAGAAAATACTATTTCAGAAAATACTATTTCATTAAATTATTTCATCAAATTGAACTCAGTACAGTACAACTGTATTGTCAAATCAAATGTTGATTTAATTTAGTTAATAGAAGTTAATTGATAAAGAAGATCTATTTATGACATTATTTTTGACAGCATCCTCATCTTACAGCATTTTTACACAAGTGCCTAAAACTTTTAACAGTACTGGAGCTTTGCAGGTAGGTTTCATGAAGCATCTTGGAGACGTTGCCACAGTTCTTCTGGATTTAGTCTGTCTCCGTTTGTTCTGTTTCTTCATGTCACTCCAGACAGACTGGACGATGATCAGATCAGATCTCTGTGTGGAGCACTGGCTGTTGTCAGAAAAAAATCTCACTGGATTATTACAATTCATGGCAAAATTAATGTTTGGAAATGTAAATTTATATTTCCTACTGACACACTACAACAACAGATAAAAATAACTGACTTAAAACCATTTATAGCTGGTGAACATACTAATGTTCTAATAACTTTGGCCACCACTGTATATAAAATTGATTGTGCATGGTACAGTTCTAGGTAGCAGGAACAGGAAATCTGCACAAAGTTTGAAATATTAAAGTACATTTGTCGTCATTTATGTAGTAGAACTGCAGCAGGTTTTAAATGTGCTAAATTGAATGGAGTAAATTTTATGGAAATGCTTGCAGTATATTTTTACAGTTTTAGTAGTGTGATAAAACTTGAATTGCAATTTTAAATACACTGAAGACGTCTAATTTACAGAGCAATGCTAATCTCCTCTACTTGTTTTTTCTGATTGTAGGTAAAAGGTATTGTTCAATAATTAGCCTTTTTATTTTAGCTGAACAATTTCTTCAGAAATGGGAGTTGATAAAGAATTTGAATTTCTGCTTGATTTTCTCATCTGCTTTGCAACTTTAGAGTCATAATGAGACAACAGAGAGAAAAAGCAACTTTATCCTCCAGGCTTTGTGGCTCGTTGTGTTTTTAGTCTAAAAAATATATTTTCTACAGCTAAATGTAAGATATGTTCCATAAATGTTTATGTAGTTGGAGCTTTGAAGCAATAAAGAAATGCTATCAGTGACAGTGAAAGACACACACACACACACACACACACACACAGCATATTACTGGCATCACCCAAGTGACATTCAAAGACCACTGTCACCAAAGCAGATGGCTTCTCTCTCAGAGGGCCTGCTCTACTGAATGTCACACTAACCACTCACAATGCTGGGGATGACTGGAGCCAGGTCCATGTTTAGAGAGAGGCCATATGGTAATGTGACAGTGTGTTTGGTGCGTGTCACTAAGGTGCTGTCATTAATGGACTGTGATAGATATTTCACATCCTCCGGGTGTACCGATGATCACCCATCCATTAGCTGCTAAACACACCACCTCTTTGATCTTTACTCTCTCCCACCTACACACACACATCCACTGTCCACAACAATATTTGAAGAAAGGTCTTGATTTTTCTTTCTTTTTATATACTATTCTAGCTTATTTTAAAGCTTGTTTTGTTTTATTTTAAAACATTTTAAATCACCTTGATGCCCCCTTGGCAGTTTGCTGAGGCCCCCTGTTTGAGATCCACTGAATTTAAACGGATAGTTATCCAAAACTGGCATTATTTACTTATCCGCATGTTGATCCAAACTCTTTTGCTTTCTTTATTCTGTGGGAGAAAAATGTTTTGAAGAATCTTCAGGCTTTTCCACAATGGCAATTAAAAAAAAAGATGGTTTGTCGAAACATTCTGGGACAACTTCACAAAAGCACCATAAATTCAAAAAAGCAGGACTCGAAACATTCAATTGTGTTCTTCAAAATAAAGAAAAATACAAACATAAAAATGCATTGAATGAATACTGTAGCTATCATTCCCACATTGAAATAAAAATATATTATATATAAATTATATAAAATTATTCTTGTTGATTAATCCACCTGAACCCTAGCACACCGGTTGTAACATGCCTGAATTATGTTGGCCACACATTTGTAAAAAATGTCCCTTTGTAAATAAAACACATGCCTATAACAACTGTAATGGAAAAACTCCATCGGATTCATTCCAAATGAGAGGGGCAGAGCGGCCCATCTTCAAAACTATGAGATTAATTCAGCATGAATTTTGCTGACTGACACTCTTTTGTAGAGGAAATTGGCTCCTTCCTAAGCCAGGGCCATTTTAACCACGCTATTACATATTATACCAGAATCATTCTCTCTGTGTAAACTGAGAGGAAGTGTGTGTAAGAGAGAGTAAAAGTCCCTTTAGAGAGAGATACTGAGACTGTGAAGACAAAAAGAAATTCCTATACAATTATAAAACTGTCTATGGAAAATCTAGAAAACCTTTAACAGACAGATAGGAACAGTCAAATACAGTTCATTTAAAATAAACACTGAGATTGCAAAAGAGAATATGAAAAGTAGAGAGAGGTTTGAAGAATACTGCATTGTAAGCTCACACTCAGAAGTTCAAAAGTTGGTGTTCTTGGCAGGCTTGTGCTGGTAACCTTCCTACATGTGACATTATTTACATAAAGGACTAGGGCTTCTGAGAATTTTAATTATTGATGGTAGTCATAATGAATGATTTATTTAAGAAAAAAGCCAATCAAAAGAAACAGACACAACCTAGGTAGTATTATATATTAATAACTCAAGGACAAGCTGTCATTGTTCAGCCCTACCTAACGCTTCAGGGGTACAGCAGAGAAGAGACAGCTTTTGTACTCGCTATCACGCTTTAATGTAACTTTGGAAGAGTCTGAAATGGTGTTAAAATGTGCGGATGTGTGTGGAAAGAAAAGCATGTCCCTATTATTAGGATTTGAAAAGTTTTTGTCTTGACTATGGTTAGTCTCCACAATGTGATTTTATCTTTCTAGTTTTAAGTTGCCATTGATCATCAATATTTGGAGTTTCTTCAGATTTGTTTTTTTAATAAAGGTTTGTAAGTGAGAAGTGGCCTCTAAGAAATTGCATTTCAGTCCAAATTCTCTGCCTTTGCCTCGCAGTTATAGTTACTTACATCTTGACTCATTTCAATCCAGTTCCAAACGAATAAAGGGTGACATGAAATGAATGGCTCCATCACAGTAATGACATTAGAAGGCTGAGGATCCAGCCAGGTTTCTACAGCCTGCTAATACACAGCAACATATGAATCAGGCAGAGAAAAAAGGAGCGAGCAATCATGTTAGCTCTAGATATTAGCCCGTGAGAATGTCACTGATAGGCGCAACAAATGAATGGAAGAAAGTGATATACACCAAATCCAATAATATTGTGCCACTTCATGATAACCAGTGACTGAAGCCCACAATCAGTCACCTAATTACCAGTGGTGGCTCGTCGGGGGAGGCAGGGGAGGCACAGCTTCCCCATGATGTTGAGGTGAAAATGGGAGGAGGACGATTTAATGTTAATAAAATTCACAATTCATTTTAGTTCATGTCTCAGAATGTGTAATACCATATCGTGAAAGCGCCGCTTTTCTATCATGAATGTGCCGAATCTGCTGATGTAATTACAATCGCTAATGATAGAGAAGGGTAGGGGGAGGCCGGGGAAGAACTGAGCTCTCGTGCCTCCGTTGGTCAAAAAAATTAGCCAATCACCATCGAGTGTTCATTTTCAGCGCTGAGGAGTGTTGAGAAAAGAAACCTCGTAAGGTAGGCTAGCCTCCCTTCTGATATCAACCAATCATCAAAGAGACGTAAATTACGTGATATTAGTTTGAACGTCTGCCGCTGTGCTGATAATGTACCAAGTACTTATGATGAGTAGCGATATTGAATATTTGATTGCCAACAGATTTACCAAGCTGTCATTCAAACAGTATATATACAAATTTAGGGAAAACAGCCTAAGCTGGATATAGGCTACAGCAGTCGGCTTAATTAAATGGCGCAACAGGCAGCTCTCTTTTAACACAGACTTTTAAGAAGGGATGGATGTTTGTTTCAAGTGATAGGCCAGGTAAGTGAAATTATATTATCTTGCTGTATGTATGTCGTTTTCTTTACGTTTTCTGACTAAAAGCAACCAAAAAGCCATTTTAAAGTGGTTAAGCAAATAATAATAATAATAATCGGCAGGGATCCCAGACCAATACAATTAGTGTGCCTCCTCTATTTTAAAACCTACGAGCCGCCACTGCAAATTACTAGTATTTCGGTAAAATACCTTTGAAAAAAAAACTTTTCATGTGAAAAGTCAAGTATGAAATGTCTGTGTGACAATTTCAGTGAAGGCTCAGTTACTGAATCATTTGAAAGACTGCAGACACATAAACAGCGTAAAGGTCACAGAACATGACATTCTTTTAGATGAATGAAGACAATGAAATCGGCTACACACACTTCGGTATGCCATTATCACACATTAAGTCACAAAGGTGCTAATGCCAATTGATCGTGCAGCTAATTAGCCATGATTTGAATTGAGCTATGATAATGAATGGTCAAAGGTCCATGTCAGGAGAAAAGAGATTGCATGAGGTCGCCAGCCTTTCAATATATGTGAAAGTACATTGAATAAAAATGTCATTGGCTATCAGTGGGCAAAAATAAGAAAACAATCATTTAATTAACTTAATAAAACCTTGAATTGTTTGAACATATTACAAAATGTACTTCAATAGGAAAGAAAATAAATTTCCAATATTAAAATGCAGTTCGGATCTATATGTTGAATAATGTAAATATGTTTAGATACAGAAATACATAAATATTTTAATGAAATGTGAATATTAGTAAATATATAAAATGGGCAAAAATATTAGATGAATTATGTGATTTTAACTTATATTTAGTAAACGTATATAAAAATAGAAATATAATTATGTTAATGTTTTGTAGAATCTATATTAGCTGATGTGGTCCCTGTGTTGACTTTTATGTTGATACTCTTGTTTTTTGTTCCATTTCCTGTACTGTTTTTTGTAGTCCAATTGTAGTTTAATTCCTGATTGTTTGCCTTTGTTTCCATAGATGTTCCTTGTTTATTTAAGTCTTGGTTGCCTTGTGTTTCTTTGTGAGTTGTTTTATATCTTTCTTTTTCACTAGATTTGGCTTCCCAGGACTCAGTTTATGTTTTCTGTCCTTGAAAATCTGCACTGAGCTCATGTTTTCTCCTGCTTCCTTGTGCTCAGGTTCACATTAGCCATGCACTTTTGTCCATTTTTTGTTTATTTTGACTGTTGGTTTTCATAGTCCACATGAGAACATGTTTGCCTTGCAAAGCTAAATTACAGCTCATGGAGCAGAAAAAAAAAACATTTTGATGTATTTTATTTTCATTTTTACTATTACATTGTTATTTTCAAAAGATATACAGCAACCTCTGCTATGAAATAAAATATATAGTAAACGTCAGTTCCCCTGCCAGCAGAAGAATCCCCCATATACGTTCATTCAGGCTTTTATGAGAGAATTTTACGGCTCACTGAGTCTCTGCCCTGACGGTATTAACAACGGTGCGATATCTGAAACACCCCACCATAAATCAGTGCAGTGTTAAACAGTTAATCTCTCCCTTTGGCTCATGTGAGTCACATTCTAGACTGATTCATATATGCTTGGCTATAGTTATTTTATCGCGCTGTAGTAACAGGCACGTTTGTCCCAGATTTCTTATGCAAGCAAACACCTTAGTTATGAGTGAATATACTGTACACACCCTCACACACAGAAAATACAGTTAAACACATCTTCTCGTGCATATTTCATGTGCTCCGATGATGTACATAATTGAATCATACAGAGACACTTTGAGCAGACTTGTCTTTGAAGGAACCTCTTGACTTCTCTCTGACCTAGAGAAATGTCTCTGCAGTCACACATGAGTCCTTTGATAGCGCGGTATAACAGATGCATTGTCTATGCTAAAACCTGGGACTGCTGCGATATGAACCGGCCACAGCTGAAACAGCCAAGCCCCCTTTCCATATCCTACAGCCAACCCTTGTCTGGACTCCCCTGTGCCAGGCCAGGAATCAGAGGGCTTCCCTTGCCTGGATGTTCTGTTCGGTCTCCTTTGCCTTTTCTCTAACCCCTGCCAGCCCTCTCTTCACCCTCCCCAGACAGAGGCATTGGCAGGGCTGCATGCTGTGCCTTTCCCTGATGCCCGTGCTGCTTAGGCCGCTGCCAGCCTGATTGTCTCTGCTATTTATTTATGTGTTCATGTTTGTGTAGTTTTAGGCTGCATTGAGCAATGCCTGTGTGTTGTTGTGGCATGCCAAGATGTTACAATAGAAAATATATATAATACAGATGCAGAAAGAATAAGTATTAAGCATTATCCTTCCCTCTAGTCATATGTTTTATCCTGTACCACCAACACGTGGCTCATTTTGGAGGATTCCATTAAAGCCTCCGCGATATTTGCATATTATTATGTTTTTATGGCACAACAAACAGAAGTGTGTTTAAACACATCATATTTTATAGTATTTAGATTTATATACAATAGATACATTTATACAATTATATACACTACATTTCAAAAGTTTGGGATTCAGCAAGGATGCATTAAATTAATCAAAAGTTGCAGTAAAGACATGTTCTGTTAAATAGAGGTTTCGATTTCAAATAAATTCAGTTCATTTAACCACAACTGTTTTCAACGCTGATAATAATAAGAAATGTTTCTTGAGCAGCAAATTAAATTAAATTCTGAAGGATTGTGTGGCACTGAAGACTGGAGTAATGATTGCTGAAAATTCAGCTTTGCATCACAGGAATAAATTACATTCTAAAATATATTAAAATAGAAGACAGTTATTTTGATCAAATAAATGCAACCTTGGTGAGCATAAAATACTTCTTTCAAAAACATTACAAAATCTTACGGACTAACGTCTCAGGTTACTTATGTAACCATGGTTCCCTGAGTAGGGAACGAGACACTGCGTCCTCTAGGGGTCGCTATAGGGAATGCCTCGTCGTGACCCGTGTCTGAATTATACATTGAAAAAACACCAACAACACGTTGGCCGGCGACAGCCCATGACGTCACTACCGCTGCGACTATAGTATAAATAGGCGCCGGGAGAACATGTCATTCACTTCTTCGTCTGAAGCTTGCGTTCGAAGCATGGCAGGAAGCCTAGAGGACGCAGTATCTCGTTCCCTACTCAGGGAACCATGGTTACATAAGTAACCTGAGACGTTCCCTTTCAAGGGAACGAGACACTGCGTCCTCTAGGGGTCGCTATGGGGAACGGTATACCCATGCCGCCATGCTGAGGGGAGTGTGGGCCAGAACCATGGCGAGCACGAAGTACCAACTTTACCATTTTCATGGAGAGTTGCCCCTGGGATGTCAGACGGCTGTCTGTGACTTTATCCCCTACGGCCAAAGGCCTAAGCTGCATACCCAACTTACCTGTTAGGGCCAGACTCCTGGGCCCGGGGTAGAGCTCAAGGCTTGGAATCATAATGGATTCCTTTAAGGGGATACGACCAAGAACCTAGTATCACACTAAGTCTTGGCCTGTCACACAGGGGCTACCGCTTACTCTTGCATAAGCTCTAAAAGGAACTGTCTCAACAGACCTCTAGTGGCCACACCCTGTTAAAGTAGGTATCCTAGGATACCTAAGTGGAGTTCACCCACATATGTCTCTCCGTTAAAACCATCGCCGCCCTAGACCTGCCCATGGCGGAGGCGGCCTGTTTAGTTGCACGGAGAGCAAGATCTGTGGTGTGGCGCAGCTCAGCTACCTGATCAGGAGAAAGGCCCTTGCCTTTATCCAGGTCTTTCAGCAGATCAGCCTGATATGCCTGGAGCACCGCCATAGTGTGCAACGAAGCCACAGCCTGACCTGCTGCTGCGTATGCCCTGCCATTTAAGCGCGATGTATCCTGGAGGGGCTTAGATGGCAAGGAGGGAGTATTAAGGGAGGATGTCTCGCCCGAAGAGAGATAGCTAGCCAGCGTCTCTTATACAGGGGGCATCCTCTCATAGCCATTTTCACGCATCGCCTCAATGTTGGCATAACTCATATGCTGGAATCGATAGATGCGAGAAGAAAACGGCCTCTTCCATTCCTTCTCGATTTCAGTATGCAAATCAGGAAGGAATGGAAGGCTCACCTGAGCTGGACGGTTATGGTCAGAAAGATAACGCTCATCGAGACGACCCCGCGGCACCACTCTCTTGGCCCGCTTCCACGGCAAGTCTAGCCTCGCCGTGGCGCGATCCATATCTTCCAACAGCTCACCATACGCAGGGCAGGAGGATTGGGAAGGCTCAGCCTCAGCCTCTTCGCCGTCCTCAGACATCTCCTGCTCTTCCTGGGCTAAACCCAGCAGAGCACTGGCCCCCGGATCAGATGATGTCAAAGACATAATATCATCCTCCAGCGGCTCTCTCTCGTCCGCAGCCAACGAGCGCAAGAAGGAAAGCCCCTCCCTAAACTCATCAGCCAGGTCCACCTGCGAACCCCATGAGCTCATTCTCCTCCGTGCCTCAGCAGCGGCGGGTCCTGAACCGTGGGGAGCAGATGGCTGCCCCTCTTTCCTCGAAAAAAGAGACAAACGAGAGTGGAGCTTTTTCATCGAAAAACGCTCACAATGCATGCAAATCGCCCCCTCAAGGACGTCGCGTGCGTGCTCCTCGCCCAAACACAAAACGCAGAGATCGTGTGTGTCATCAGGTGTCAAATAGCGACGACACGGATGCACACACCCTCTAAACGCTCTGCTAGTGCTCGCCATAATAATAGATAGTAGATCGCTCTTACCACGTTCAAATGCACACTTCAAACAAAACAGTCAATGAAGACGAAGAAGAGAATGAGATGTTCTCCCGGCGCCTATTTATACTATAGTCGCACCGGTAGTGATGTCATGGGCTGTCGCCGGCCAACGTGTTGTTGGTGTTTTTTCAATGTATGCTTCAGACACGGGTCACGACGAGGCGTTCCCCATAGCGACCCCTAGAGGACGCAGTTCGAAGTTCCCTTGAAAGGGAACAATAGTTTACATAATACATAGAGATACACAATTATTATCCTTTCGCTCTAGGCATATGTCTTATCCTGCACCACCAAAATATGACTATCACCACACTGTCACATTAATTCAAAGGATTCCATTAAAGCCTCTGCAACATTTGATTTTTATGTGCAGCATGACACCAAAAACACTTAAAATGTTTAACCACAACGTGGTTTATAATCTTTATATTAGTATTTCATTAATTTGAATATTATAATTTATACTAATATATATATTTTTTTTTTTTAATGATTCTGAGGCATTATTGTTAGTTTTAAGTCTGCTTCTCACACATTATCTTTAGAAGACTGGTAACATTGTGCACAAAGAGAACAGTAAAACATATAGTACATACATAAAAAAAATCCCATCTTATGGGAAACAAAATAATAAATGATGACAGAATTTTCATTTATTTGAACATTTTAAAGTTTATCCTCAGGTAAAGTCATGAAATCCAGAGTGACATTTAAAATATAGAACAAAAGTGATGTTTTGTAGGTGCAGGATAAAAGCTGAGTGCTGCTTCTTTATGAGATTGTTTTGTTAAAGGCATGTTGATACAATCTTGAACTTAAGGCGCAGAACAGCTAACCTTCCTAATGAGATCTTTGATGTTCTAAAGTGCAGACCAAAGGGACCAAGTGAGGAGAGCGGCTTTACCTGTCAATAAGGCAAAGTGATCTGAATCTAATGGAATTGAGCAAAGCCAAACTGACTAAAACTGAATTGAGATAAACTTGTTTAAAAGAAAGTAGAAAGAATTTGTTTTTACAAAACGCATTCTGTATGAATGTTGATTTTCCAAAATGTTTACAGTTCATTAGTATCTTTGAAAACACAAATAATAAAACTATTCATCATCTCTACAAATTTTGCTTAAAACTCTACATGCTTAGCTTAATGGGTATGTGCTAATTAGATAAAGATTATATTGATATTATTAATTAATCAGTGAGAGAGTGGCATAGTGAGAGAAAGAGCATTCTAAGAGGATGTAGTAGATATTATTTGAACAATGTGCAGATACACAAGGAAAGACAGCAGGAAAGCAGAGAAACGAGAAGGGACTGAAGGGCAACCGCAGGTCTGTTGGAACCAGAGTTTACAAGACACCAATTAGATATGATGAAGCAAAGCTCCTCCAAAGTGACTCAGATCTCCTCCAGCAGCAGTGCAGAGGATCTTTGTGCACTCTGTAGACCGGCTCATTAAGCAAAACATAGATGGGTCTTAGCTTATCGCTGCTGAACACATGCAAACCAGACACTATTTTCTCAGGCACTCTACCTTTTTACTTGCTTTCCCTGTCTGTTCTTTCTTTTATTTCTGTTTTAGCAGCAGAAAGTCATCTTTATTTGGTCTGGTCACTGACCTTGCATGATTGCTCTCTCCCTCTCAAAACGGAATGGGAGCCATTTGAACAGAGAAACTTTCTTCACCTTTAAGAAAAACGCAGGATTTAAGTGTTGCCTGGTGCAAAGGTGAGTTGAAAGAATTCTGAAAATCCTCAGAATGTATTTTAAGCCCAATAATTAGAGACAAGGTCCACAATTCAAATTCAAACCAGTATGTACTGTAGTTTAGGGAGCCTATATCACAGTATTACACTCTCATGCATGTAGGGCGAGTCTTACAAGCTTTTAAGTAGGTTAAGCAGCCTTTACTCACCAGATTGGATTCCTGTTCTGACAGATTAGTCATTTCTGGTTCTGAATGAACTCAGACGGACAGAAGAACGACAGATGATAGTCTGAGAAGACAGAAAAGAAATGCCATATTTCAGCATTTCAGACGCATGTTATATCTGTACACAAGTGTTTCTGCTGGGGATCTTTAAAACATATGTGTAAGCAGAGAAATTAATAAGGTGAGGAGACAAATAAAAATCAGTCCAAAATCCATCATACAGGGTATGAACTGCACATTGGTGGTACTTGAAAAGTCATATCTGTGGGTATCCAACAGAAATCAGATAGACAGTTAAAGGACAGAAAATGCTGATTAACACTACAGTACATAAAATAGCTTAATAAACATACTAAATACACTACCATTCAAAAGTTTAGGATCTGTAAGATTTTTTATTGAAAGGAGTCTCTTATTTAATCAAAAACACGGTGAAATTGTACATTGTGAAATATAATTTCAATTTTATAATTACAATACAATTACAAGAGCTGTTTTCTATTTTAATATATTTAAAAAATAATAATAGAATTAATCAAATGAAAAGTAAAATTAATAAAATTAAGTAATGTATTCCTGCATTTTCAACAGCCATTATACTCCAGTCTCTCTATTTGGTGCTCAAGAAATGTTTATTAACATCTTAATATATCTTATACCTTAATATATTATTAAATGTTCAAAACAATAACAGTTTTTTTTTTATAAGAAGTCTTCACTGTCACTTTTGATCAATGTAATGCATCCTTGCTGAATGAAAGTATTAATTTATTTAAAAAAAAAAAGAAAAGGAAAAACTCTTACTGATCCTAAGCCTTTGAAAGTTATATATTTGATTTTTATTATTATTATTATTATTATTATTATTATTATTTAAAATATTTAATCTCTACTGAACCTGACCATAACTGGACCAAGACTCTATTAACAATACCTATTATCGAGAAAATGTTTCATGCTGAAAACACAAACGTTAAGGTCTGTGTTCAGACTCTGTAGTGATCTCCTCTCCACAAACCATATGTGTCAATCTGACGGGTCTCTGGTAAAGTGAGAGAGAAAGCTGGGTGTTGAATTGAAGGAGCAGCTGGGGAGACCTGTGCTGGAGTGGTGTAGCATCTATAATGAACTCTAGGTTCACTATAAAAAAAATAATAATCATTTTATTCACCAGCTCTACATTATCCCAGTCAAACTTTATAAATATATCTCAGGGATCTCTTCAGATCCAATGTGATTGAGGGCACATTTTTACACGGCACATGGCTATGCCCTGAAGCAGCCTAAAGCAGGCTGTACGTGATGCACTCCCTGAGCTACAGTCCCCCTGGACACTCAACTATGTCTGCCGTGCAATTTCAGTCCCTAAACTAGTACTTACTCTGTAAAACCTATGGAGATATTCCTGCCTATTACTTAAAATGTATGTAGCAAAGACATGGAAATCACATCTAAATTGTTGTCAGTAGTAGGCAAGGCCGTCATTAGCAAGAAGAAAGGTGGTGAACAACCTCCTCTTCAGGACAGTTATTTCAGCCAATGGGGACCAACCAATAATTTATTCAGGGTTTATAAATATATATGAAGGCATTGGAAAAAAAAGTACAGAGCATTGCACATGCATGCTTATATTGTGGCAACTAAATTATTGTTAATTTTTTATTACTTAATCTGTGTCAATATCAGTTTAGTTAAATTATTTCATTTGCGTTGTTTTAAATTGTGGCCACATTATATTCATTTGTCCCCATGTTTTAATTTAGTTAAACTGTGGCCACCATTTTACTAAAAGTATAGGGGAGCAAATTTGGAACAACACTACATGATTTACCCAAAACAAGAGAACAAATGAATAAATTGTAGGAGCAAATAAAATGAATTTAGCCATGGCTATGATATCTGCAGAATGTCAGTGTTTGTATTAATTACATTTCACTGAACATAAGCTGACCTACAGGCCACAACAATATCTACAATTGATTTGTACACCATATGTACTGATACAAAAATGGAGTAATACATAAAATAGAGTGATAATGCTATTATGAAGAAATTAAATACCACTGATCAATATTTACAACAGAAATGATTCATTGTTTTTTGTATTTCTCATTTGTAAGTCACTTTGGATAAAGGTGTCTGCTAACTGAATAAATGAAAAAATTGAGCAAGGTTCTACATAACTTCAATATGTTCATAGAGTACATCAAGTAAATATTATTTAAGACGGTGTTATATTTACAATGAGTCCTCAGATATTGGGATTAGATTTGAAGAGAAGAAAAATCACTAAATTTACATTTACTCACTCAATAATATGTTGCAAAGTTATGTAGATTTTACTTAATTTTATTATGCAAATAAATGCTATTTTTAAGGGCACTTTACCCTGTCCATTGATTGTTATGGGAATAAATGTCGTGCACCCAAGCCTGCATGTGTTAATCGTGCCACATGGCCTTTTTTGCTGCCAAGATATCAGGGTTCAGACTTTCATGCACTCATACACGCACTTTTTTTTTCTACGTATAATTGGAAAATGGAGGGCAACTAGAGGATCACCACAGGCAGGCGTGATTCACTCCAACACATACACATTGATACACTGCTTCATCCAATGCTTCTCTTGTTACTGTGGTAGTAAGAAGGTGGTGCCTGTCTGTCCTCAAGCAATTTGCCAAAGGCTTCACACTGCCCTTCACAGCTCACTTGGCAAGTGCCCATTTGCAATGGAAAAGGAACATGAAACATGCTGTCAGGAATGACACCTGTATGACTACATTATGCACGCATGGTCCTTATGCATTAAAGTATGCACACATATACACAAACAAGCATAAAGTCACTCCTGCCATGTAAATCAAATTCACAATGGAACGCCATGTAAATATATGGACAATATCCAGCTCCGGTAGCAAAGCAAAGTCACTGAGGCAAGCATAATTCCAAATACTCCTCTGAGAGAATTAGCATTTTGCCCCCATGGGCAGGGAAAAAAAGAATGATGGAGGAAAAGAGGGAGAGGAGAGAAAAGAATAAAAATGTCAGAGGAAATCCTTTCGGATTTCTCCTGACAGCAGCCTTAGTATCACTCCAAGGTTCTTTTCAAAGTTCAGTGCCATTGAAGGTTATGGATGCCATAAAATCAATTCCCCTGGACAGATAAAAGGCAGAGAAATGCAATGCAGCTGTGATCAAAGGGCATTGTTTTGCCTTTTTTTTCCTTCCTTCTTCTGCTTCTTTTTTCGTCCATGAGCCCAAGAGGTGTGTGGGTCAGAGACATATTGGTTTACGGTCAATCTAGACTTATTAGAATGATAGTGAGCAGCACTGTACAATTGGTTGGCGGTACTTATTTGTAAGAGATAATGTACAGTCAGCCAGTTGTAGCAAAATAAACCCTGACATGGTGATCAGGACCCAGACGAGAAGCATAAAGTATCTCCACGTCAGGGTTGTGATCATCATGTCAGGGTTTATTGTGGAATAATGACCAACTGACTTACTACACAGATGAAACAAATAAATAAAAAGGGGGGGGAATACTATTACTGTCACGGTTTCTGTTAATTTGGAATCTGTTTCATCACCCTTGTTACCATGGTTATTCATTTGATTATGTTCAGGTGTGTCTTATTATCTTTGGAATATTAGTTGAGTTATGTGTTTTCTTTGTCCAGTCTTAAGTCTATACCTTAATATATATATACCTTCTGGATTTATTTATGGATTTATATCATCATCGTCTTTGTGTGTGTTTAACAACATCGCTCCGTGACAGTTGCAATGTACAAAAGTGGTCTAGCCATTGTAATTATTTATTTATTTATATATATATTTTAAGTTGACACAACTTGAAGTTTCTGAATGTGTTTCATTCAACTTAAAACATACAAAGAGTCAGTTACGAACACTGCCAGTTGCATTGCTAAATGTTTCGAAATAAGCATTGGACATTATATTTTGTTATATTTTCTAAGGGCAAGAAATTTGAAAAAAAAAAATTAAGATAAAATTGTTTTATATGGAATGTGTGTTTTTGTGTAGTATATTTCATATTTGCTATTTTATGTTTTTAAATTTATTGGCATCTTTTTGGATATGGTTGTACTGAAAATTTGAAATAAATGAACAATTTGAGTCAAAATAAGGTTACATTAACATGATCCTTGGTACTAAAAAATTCTGTTTTAAAATTTAAAAATACTTAATTTACTAAAAGAATTCAACTTAACTGCACAAACAAAAAGAGCTGAATAAATTAATTTAATTGAAAAAATACAGTGTATACATATATACATACAAAATACAGTGTAATAAGACAGTGAAATTAATACAGAATAATATTAATACATTTTCTGAGGTCGTTTTCAATACTCTCAATACCTTTGACCAAAGATCCCACCAGTTGAGTTTGTGTGAAATGAGAGAGAGAGAGAGAGTCTGTAGAGTTAGAGATAGAAGTAGAGCCATTTCTGTTAACCTGATGACCAATGGAAAATTAAGTGTTCAGAAAGCCACGTAATAATGTTTAAAAGTGGTCATTGTTTTATTTGTCAGAAATATGTGCCATGCACACTTTGCCTTTCTCTCTCTCTCTCTGGCTTTTTTTTTTTTTTTTTTTTGGATACTATGGAAGTCAATGGTTATTAAAAAATGTGCAATATCATCAGAAGAAAGAAACTCATACAGGTTTGGAACAGGGTGAGTAAATGATGAGCATTCAGATTTTTGGTTGAACTATCCCTTTAACTAATGAATTAACGAATGTTAAAAATGTAAGCTATTAATGTTGAGAAATTCATTAGCAGATATATACTAGTTAACATTAACAAAGGACAACTAAAGCTGTAAACATATCTTGTTTATTATTTTCTGTTAACTAATGCATTAACTAAAATGTAGTGTAATATAATGTAAAACTATTAGGGCCAGATTTACTAACAGCTTGTGCCAGCGCAAACTGTCTTTTGGCGTTAAAATAGTACTGTCAGGATTTACTAAAGACGCTCAGTGAAGA
>NW_015539863.1:1234133-1242580 GCF_001515605.1 Sinocyclocheilus anshuiensis
CGCTATCATTTTCAAACAATTGTGCAGCAGTTCTCAAATAAAAGATCAGAAAACTACTTTCAAACAGTGGTTGCACCTTGCTTGTTTCTAAAATTCCAAAAGGGTGAGCGGGCAATCACATGTTGCTACCGCAGTCTGCAGTTACTGGATATTGGTTGAAAGGTTAAAGGGTCATAGCTCCATTATATATTAGACTGTAGCTTAAACAGTAGAGCATGGTGCTAGCAACGCCAGGGTCATGGGTTTGATTCCCAGGGAATACATGAGCTAAACAATTACCCTGAATACGCTGTAAGTTGTTTTGGGTAAAAGCATCTGCCAATTGCATAAAGGTAAAATACAGTTGCAGATATTATGACACTCAATCGATGATGATGAATTTGAATTAATCACATGTATTAATAATAAAAGGCTAAATGAAGACTATGTTACTGTGGCAGCATAACACACATAGACAAAACATGGCTTTGGAAATAAATACAGTGTTTGTTGTATTTGCATAGCATCTAACATAAGTCTTCAGTGGCCTACAGTCCACAGCAATCCATTTTGTAATTGAGTTTGTCAGTCTGTCCGAGGTGTTGGAGAACGCTGTCAACAGGGAGTAAGCAAGCAGAAATAATGACATCAGTGGACTACACAACAATTATGCCCTGTATTGCACAGTTAAAAATAGCATAAAAATAACAAGGGACATGAGATGGATAGGGCCATATTATCCTATCATAGCATGCCACAATTTTCTACACATCATTGAGCTGAAAATGTCTATTGCTGAAGAAATGTCTCAAGTAAACAGCACAGCAACATCAAGTTATTACAAATAACAATAATTAAACGAATTAAAGATTTTTTGTAATTATCGTTAAAATGTCAGATGTCATAGCTTGCCTTGTAAATCCTTTAAAATATTGAAAAACTGTGAAAAGGATCTTGTCTAAACTGACATGCGTTTTAAATCTCAGCTGGTAGAATGATGGACTCTACATGAGCATTTTTTTTTTTTTTTTTCAGAACTATGTACATTTCCCAGAAACATTTTCCACAGCAAAACAACTTTTAAAGGCAATTGAAAAACCATTAAGCAGTGACAGGAAACGAAAAAGTGGAAAAGGGGGATTTGTTCATAATTATTACACTCACAGAAAAGGTCATGTAATAACCCTGCCGTGGCATAATCACACTACAGCAGCACAACCTGAGTGTGTTTTAGCACTGACACTTGGTAAAAAATGGATGAAAGGCCCATGATTTATATATATATTATTATGATCATTATTGTTGCTGAACATTTTGTTCACACTTTACATTAGTATTTATGCTATAGTCTAATTAAATAAACACCGAGTTACAAGATTGGATAGTACCAATATGTAATTATGTCAGGGAATAGCATGTAGGTACATACTGTACCTATAATATCATTTTTAATTTAATATTATTATTATATTAACATAATTAATTGAATATAGTCACTTTTGTTATACTCTTCGGTTGCACTTTTTAAGGTGTCTTTGATACAGTGGAAATAGCAGCTAATAAATCAGTAATATTAAATATACTTGTACTTGTACTACATGTACTTGTACTGTACAGGGTTGGGTTTAGGGTTAGCTGCCTGTAATTATGCATAATGTAGTGTTATTACTATAGTAAGTACATGTAACTTGTGCACTATAAAATTAAGTGTTACCAGCTTCTCAACCGAAAGTCTGAATCCTAGTGAGGCTACGTCTTTCCTAGTCCAGTCTTTAGGCTAGAGGCCTCTTCAGCATTAAACGGTCTAGTAAGTGAGCGTGCCTATGCCATAAATGTTTACACCCCGACAGTCATGACACAAAATTAATTGTGGGAAAATATATATTTCATAACACTTTGTTTTAGGACCAAACCTAACTATTAACTAGTTGCTTATTAGCATGCATATTAATAGCATATTGACTATTAGTACTTATAAAGCACATATTAATACCTCATTCTGCATGACCATATTTTAGATACCTTAAGGCCCGTTCACACCAAAGACGATAACTATAAAGATAACAATAAAGATATAGTTCTAAAAATCTTTCTCTGTATTCAAGAATAGCAGAGTCCACACCACAGCTGTAACGATAAAGGTACAAAGAAAGATATTGTTGGAATCACTTTCAGAACTATTTTTCCAGCTGATGAATGATACAAACATTGACACCCAATCAGAATCCATCCTGCTATAACAAGCACGAAAGTTTAAAGCGGCAGACGAGCGTGCATCGTCCGCTGGTGTGGACGCAGGCCCGGACTTACCCATTAGGCAAAGGTAGGCGACCGCCTTGGGCCCCCAAAAGCCAAGGGCTCCCTAAAATGCTTTTCATATAGGATATGCGCATTAAGCGCTGACACGCGAACGGTTGCTCTTTACTGTGTTTATTACCACGACAACCGTCCAACGTGCTTTTTGTGTACCCTCCTTGAAGGAGATGAAAATATTATGCATTTGAAGCTGTAATTAAATATTGAGAAACAGTGTGTATTATATGTTTATAATTGTTTTAAATGCCGCTTACTCATTTAGAAGAAGGAACCAAGCAGAGGACACAGTTACTTTTTTGGTTGATATAATCCTTAGGTGTGTAAATGTACAATTGCCTTTTCATTATTTTTTCAGTTTTATTTAAATTAGTAGTTAAAATAACTAAAAATAAATGTATTTTAAAGTTTAGAATTAGACAGCCTTTGCCCACAGGCTTACGCTGGTAACTCATCAGTGGATTTTCCTTGTCAATATAGGCTATATTTTTTCACACTTTTCTCATTCTATATTTCTGACGTTCCAAAAGTGCCTCCTACTGGCAGAGAATGAATGTTAATTTTTTAATAATCCAGTCTGTCATTTTTGTTCAGATCAATGCGGAAATCCACCCACATAACCCCGTTTTAAATTAATATAATAATTTATACTTCTGGCTCACCCCTGGTTTAAACGCTCAATTGTGAGGTTCATTATTTTATCATTTATTTTGTTTTTGTGAAAACCTGTATCTCAACTGTAAATCAGTTCCTATTTCGTGGTCTACAACATGAAAGAAAGCCATTATAACATGTACATGAAAAATGTAGAAACATTAGACACAACTATGGGGCACCATTGAGCAGCAGCAAGCATCACAACAAAAAAGGAACCTCAAGGTTGATCTATAGGAAAATGTGTGCAAATGTATTGGGCCCCATTCCTATATTTTGCCTGGGGCCCCCAATTCACTAAATCCGCCCCTGTGTGGATGCCATTATAGTTATCGTTCTTGGTGTGAATGGACCTAATCCTACCCCATAATTAAACTTAACACATACCTTACTAACTATTAATAGGCAGCAAATTGAAATTGACCTATCGGTAAGCCCCTCCCCTCGAACGCAGATGAGTCAATGGCAGTCGAGTCAATACAGAGGGACCGGAACTCTAATCAAGTCAAGTCACCTTTATTTATATAGCGCTTTTAACAATACAGATTGTGTCAAAGCAACTGTACAGCATTAATTAGGAAAATATTGTGTCAATAATGCAAAATGATAATAGTAAACACTCAATTTTCAGTTAAAGGCAGTTCATCATTGAATTCAGTGATGTCATCATCCAGCTCAGTTCAGTTTAAATAGTGTTTAAACAGTTATCCTCTGTTCAATTCCAGGCTGCAGCAATGTCACATTGTGCAGAGGACTCAACTGGTTCCTGTGGTCTTGTCCCAGTGGCCATCTAGGAGACAAGGTCCTCACTGGGGATCTGTCTTGTGGCTCATCTAGTTGTCCTGATCTCCGCTGACATTCAGGGCTGTACAGGTCCTCTCTAGGTGCTGATCCACCATCTGGGCTGGATACGTACTGGATCCGGGTGACTGCATTGACCTTCTGATCTGGATACAGACTGGATCTGGTGGCTACGGAAACATTGGAAGAGCCGAAGCTCTCTTTGGTTCGATGGTGTTTATGCTACAAAAATGGTAAAACGTTTTAATCTTTAATCTTACCCTGTGGTACATGAACAGTGCTGATCCTGGATGTTGTCATCTGCGATCATGATGACTGTAACATGAGGCTTCTCCCACTTTCATTGTGATTAATCCAAATTAATCTTGTTACCCACCATATTTATTATAAAATCTTTATATATCCCTCCATGGCATACTTAATGCTCCTCGACAAGAGGTCTGTGTCCAAAATTGATCAAAAACATCTTGGGACAAGGTTTTCACACTGACAGCTGTCATTGTTGTCCAAGTGAGTAACAGTAACTAAGGGGGGCTTACCGATAGGTCAATTAGGAGCCTTAAATTGAGGCAAAAGTCATAGTTAACAGTTGCCCAGTAGTGAGAATTGGTCCCCAAACTGAAGTGTAACCAATGAAAAAAAAATCTTTATACTATTTGACTGGTCTCCCAGTGGTTACATTACGTATTGTTTGTCTTGAAATACATAATGAAATTAGACAAGACTCATTTTCTGCCAATTATTTTTTGCGAATTGGAATGTGTGCAAAGGATTGTGGGTGATCGTAAGACACAAAGGATACACTTGATGCATCCTTCAAAATAAGCTGAATATAGGACAGTAAACAAAGCCTGTCTTCCAAAGATCGTTCAAATTGAGACAGCATTTGAAGAAGCTTGATGATGTGGCAGCCCATGAAGCCTTACTAAGACGCAGCCTTCCAATTGAAAAGCACCCTATGTCTGCAGATACTGTATAATATATTGTTCAATAATATGCATTCAAGGTTGTATTTTTAATTCACCAAACTCAATACCTTAATTCATGCTTTTCTTCAAGGGGTTCAAGTGGGGTCCACAAACCCTTGGGGGTTCATGAGGGAAAAGTAATAATTAAATGCTAAAAATTTTGCAGAAGCCTCTGGGTTCTGAGGGGAATTAATCATTATAAAATAAAAACAATCAAAATTAATCACATACTAAAAAGAATTATTACTTGCTTACCTGCATGTCATGTGATCATCAACCGGCATCAGAGAACTATGAACATTCCAATATGCTGTTATAAAATCTCAGGGGGTACAATACTTCAAGAAAATAACGTCAGCTGACAAAAAAAGTTTGGGAAAGTTTACCTTATTAAAATGATCTACAGCTTTCTGTTGAGGATCTCTAAACCTTGACTGACGAAGCTGAAAGCATGCCATGCATCATTCTGCAACTGGACAGAAAAAAATTGTGTTGACTGTCAGCTTGATAGTTTGCTTACAGTTATATGTGATCATCAAGCACCATTTCATAGACTGTGTGTGTAAATGGCCATAGTTGTGGCGTTCCAATAGCCAACTTGAAAACAACTCAGTTTTAGTTTGGGATGTCACTTTTACCCAGTTTTAGCTGAAATCTGGCCACTTGCATGTCAGAGGTCTGTCATACTCAACGATTAGGAATGAAAGAGAGGTGACAGGCTAAATGACTGCCTCTGACACTTCTCTATGATTCCCTGTCACAGAATGCAAAACCCCATTTTGTCAGCAAATCAATGTGATTTCTGCCGAAATAAAAAAGGAGTACAACACAAACACACAGCTGTAATAAACTGAATTAAGATTTGTGGAGTAGCTTGTGTTCTGGATTAAGATTTTGGAGTAGCTTGTGTGAATGTATGTGATTATGCTTTTGCCTCTTTATAGACTTGCCATAGAATACATGTGTTCATAGGGGTGTGCAGCAATGTCATCATATGTATACTATCTGTTGCAATAACAAAAATAACTATTATGATTGAGCTGGATGGGGCACGGTGCTTAAACTGGAAGCATGACAAAAACAAATCACATTTTAGATGTAACTCAATAGTGTCAACTTTGGAAAAAAAGGTGATTTAAATTGGGTTCCATACTAATCAATTACAGTAAAATACATAAACATCATTTTTTCACATAACTTATTTTTAAGTGACCCAATAAAGTAGTCTCAAAGTGATATTACATGGTTCCCTGACAAGATTAATTCATTCAGTTCTATATTTTGTCACCTCACTGAATTACAAAATGCTGCTAGCTAATGAACTGTTAGCAAAGAATAGGCAATTAAAAATGATATGTATTAGATTCTTCTAAAGCAGCAAAAGCATTCACTCAAAAAAAGTCAAAAAAAGCTCCACTCTTCACCACCATTGTAAACCCACTAGAACTGAAACAGTTCAAAATCCCAACATAGCTGAACATTCAACTCTATCAGGTCTCCCTGTTTTGTTCAAAACACACACACACACACAATTACTTCCCCTTATCATGCTGGAAAGTACAGTTTCGTTAATGTCAAGAGCAAAAATTACTTTAAAGTATTTGATTGGTTCACATTCTGCCTAAATAATTAAATCTAGTAGATTGCACATTTTAGAGAATGATATTAATCAAAAGCAATAAAAAATAAGTTTAGAAGAGAAACATAGTTTGGTTCCGTAGATGACAAATAATGGTTCAGTAAATAGGACAATCTGGGGTTTTCAGTGCATATAGCTATTAGCTAATATTTTTTTTTTACACTCTTTGCATACAATAAAGCTAATATAAGTGTTTCATATTTGTTTCTGAAATAAAAATCTCATTGGATTCCACTGATTCTCCAGCGACTTTTTAAATGAAGCTTATGTCTCAAGATGTACTAGTGGGGTGCCCAAGTTAAGATACAAAATATGAATATTTTTCTTTTGGATAAAAAATGTTGCCGTTATGACTCTGTCCTTAATTAAAACAATATAATCTTTATAGCAGATAATCGTTGAGGACTCCTGAGCCTATTCATGGCCAAGAGTGCAAGAGTGTGTTTGTGCATTTAAATGTGTGTTGATCTCTCTCTCTCTCTCTCTCTCTCTCTCTCTCTCTGTTCTCTCTCTCTTTCTCTCTAGCTCTACTCTGTTACTTTGGCTCACATCCCTAAACTCCTGTCAGACATCTACACATCCACAGCCCTCTCACCAGGGGTGTGATAAGATGTCCAAACTCTCCTCGACCTCCAACCCCCTCCCGCATGTTTCGGTCAGGCCCTTCAGCACTGCCCTGTTCCTCCTGAGAGAGTTTTGCTGCCGATGCAAACATTAACAAACTGCACATCTCACTGCCCTCCTGTTAAGATAACACAATTAGCATGTGGACCCACCGCTCCGTCAGCAGAAGCCAAATCTCACCCTCAATACCAATTAACACGTAACACATCACAGAGTAACACTAATTCTGAGTTCTTATTTCCTTCAAGATGCAATTCTCCTTTTAAAACCAGGTTTAGCTTGACAAATAATGAAGTATTATACTACATCTATACTACAAAGTAAAAATGTGTAGTTAGGTGTCAACTGTACATCACTCATCTGAAGAAAGACACCAACGATAACATATGAAATGAATGATATCCAATTAACTTACTTTATTAAGGTAATTACTGATATGCATAATAGTCTAATATGCCTATTTTAATTATGCTTGCAAGGGAATAATTTAACATTGTAATAATTAGGCACATTTTAATTAGTGAGATTATTGTATACACAATGAGATGTACCACTTTTATTCACTTAGAACACTATGAAGTTATTTTGACAATAGTTTTGAAAATCACCATGGAAAAAGGTACAACATTGCTGTTGCTGGGAGAATTACACATTCACATAATTCAAATAAAATAAAATATGTAGTCATATGTAGTCATGGAAAAAGAAATTGGATTTGTTTTCTTATCTCTTTACTTTATACTGAATAAATATTTTCGAAACATCTGTCACTCCATTCAAATCTTTATGTCTTTTACTCTTTCTCGCCTCTCAGCAAACGTCACACTACACTGCAGTTCAATTAAGTCAAGGGGAAACTTTTCTAGCACGTTGTCAAAGTTTCCTCTGACAGATATTTTCACTTCCTTCTTAACATGATTTCAATCTGCTGAACAGCCATGGAGAAAATGGTGTACCATGCGGTAGAATGAAAATATCTCTGAATTCTGTTTCTAAGCCAACTGTATCATTTAAAAAGTTTCACGTTTCTTGTTATGGAATACATCAGTGAAATTCCCAATTAGTGTAACGCAAACTCTGGACACCTGTGAGGTGCAGTTTAAGGAACTTTAAAGTTTTCTATGGGGACATTGTTTTCGTGAGTTTCGTCGTTCCAAATCACAGGTGGAAAAACGCAGGCATTTGATGGACGCACAAAGTCTGGCTGACTTTGATGTAGTGATGTCGCTTAGGTACGGTGGAGCTGCAGTCTCATGGGAAGTTGTGCTGAAGCTAAACAGGGGGAAATGCGTGTCGAACATGCTCGGCTTTGGACAGTTGACAGCTGGTGGAAATAACAAAACAACCACTTCAATAGGACCAGAGAACATTCCAACACACTTTCCTTCAGATCTGCCATGTTTGCCTTGTTCTGTCTTTGTAGAGTTTGTGTGCTCAGAGCGATTGAGAATGGGGGGGGGGGGGGGGCC
>NW_015539863.1:1242873-1244416 GCF_001515605.1 Sinocyclocheilus anshuiensis
GGGGGGGGGGCCGACGACTGTAAAGGATCCAAGAACCCCAAAGAACAGACTGGGAGTTGGAAGCTTCAGGTGGCCTTGGAGAGGATCAGAGCGAGGAGAAGAAAAAAAGAACCAGAGAGAGCAAAATATCAAAGTTTTTTCATCATTTAAAAAAAATACTCAGGAGTTAGAGAGATGAAAAAGCAGTTGAAATATTCATTTGTATCCAGTAAAAGTGTGGTAGGGAATAACACTGTCCAAGATTTGCGAGGGAAGTGCAAGAAGGTCTATAATACCAGGAGAGTGCTGTCTGTTAGCTTTGCCATTCATCTCAAAGCTCGGCTGCCGCAGGTATTCTGCCATATGTGCTCATGGGTGTTCAGCTCCAGATAATTCTAGGCACCATCACATCATGTATAAAACATACACTTGTGACATTTTTGAAATTTGTGCAGTTTACTGTATATGTTGTCTGCAAACCATTTTAATTTTGCCAGAATACGCAATCTGGTCACACTTTATTTTAAGGTCCGATTCTCGCTATTAACAAACCATTAACTACGAATTTTGCCTCAATAAACTCCTAATTTTCTGCTTATTAATAGTTAGTACACTGAAAAAAGTTTACACTGTGTTTATGTCTGTATTTACTGT
This sequence comes from Sinocyclocheilus anshuiensis, assembly GCF_001515605.1. Taxonomy (NCBI): domain Eukaryota; kingdom Metazoa; phylum Chordata; class Actinopteri; order Cypriniformes; family Cyprinidae; genus Sinocyclocheilus; species Sinocyclocheilus anshuiensis. The sequence continues at coordinate 1,243,507 of NW_015539863.1, forward strand.
ATTTACAATCTGTGTCTGATTGTGTGTGAATTCAACGAGCTGTGGATGAGAAGGTGGAAACTTTGTTTAGATAAGTTAGGTGTATAGATGTTATTTTCCGCCATTTACCTTTTTCGCTCTTTCTTTTCCTCGAGAGACTGTTTGTGATCGGCCAAAACCGCGCTTGAACCACGGACCAGCGAGTTCGACTGAGATTATTTTCGTCTTTTCCTTTTTCTTTTTCACTCGATGTTGTTTATGAGGAGTGTAAGTTAATTTTATTCATACAGCAGCCACGATTGCAGCGGAGGAGAGACGATGGTGGCGCTAATCTGGTGAGTGCAATAATGTAACGACCACGTTTAATAGACATGGCTGTTTGAAAGAGTAAGTTTAAATTCATTAACGGTATAAATACAAAAACGGATGAATATACTTATGTTCTATCTAGGTTCAGAGCCCTCTTAATGACTATCTTGTTTTGGAAGGAAGAAGAAATGGAAGAGATGATTTGGAAGTGTAAGTATGGCCCTCATAACTGTGAAAAGAGAGCACAGCAAACGTTATATAAACATTATCCCCCGGATTCACAGGCCAGTCTGACTAAAATGCATGTTCAAGCTGTCTTAACTGAAAATATCTTGTAATGGCACATCTTAAAATATGTCAGTGCCATTGTCATGTCTCAATATGCACACCAGTAAAGTTCTTAAGGCATTTTTATAAAAGTTATTTAAATATCCTAACTTAACCAAGGCCTAGTCCTGGCTTAAGCTAAGCTTGATAATGTCTTTGTCAATCTGTTCTTAGGATGCAGCTGACAAGACAGACTCCAGTAAGAATTCTCAGCGTTGATCAAGCAAGTCCACATCTAACCCAGCTAGAGTGGGAATCATCTTGGAAGAAAACTTTGTAATGGATGAACCGACCA
>NW_015539863.1:1244860-1254611 GCF_001515605.1 Sinocyclocheilus anshuiensis
GATGCAGCTGACAAGACAGACTCCAGTAAGAATCCTCAGCGTTGATCAAGCAAGTCCACATCTAACCCATCTAGAGTGGGAATCATCTTGGAAGAAAACTTTGTAATGGATTAACCGACCTATCTCAGGCCTCCTATGTCCATTTTTTCAGACTGATTTATGCCCTGCACCTGGACTAAGTGTTTGAAAAGCACTTTATATTTTATTCAGCAGGTAATGCTCAACCTCGGAAAAGGTGAGTTAGCACCTAAAATTCAGTACTGACAGTATTGTGAACTCAGAGTGGTGTAAAACCATATAGTTTTGATGCTGTTTGTTGTGATTCTGATTCTGAAAACTGATCAGATAAAAAATTTATGTTTTGTTGTGTTTTTAAATTAACATTTGGAATTGAATTAAAATAAAACAGAAAATTGCATGAATGTTCCTTTATTTGTTTGCTTTTTTTCTTAATTTTCTAGTTTAAAAAATTGGAAAAATAAAACAACTGATATAGATGTAACTTGGAAATTACACTGAAAAATGTTTCATTCATCCAATTAAAAAAATTTAGGGTAATGATTCGCATCTATATTTTTTAACTTGAGCCAATGAAAAATAAATAACTTGCCCTTAGGGATATATGGGTGGTTTTATGGAATGACTCATAATATTACCTGGGCTGTGCACATTGCCTTTCTTTTTGAATAATTGCAGCCTCTCAATCAAACATTCCGTCTGTTGAGTTGCCAGCCTATAGCTGGCTCTAGTGGGGTGCCCAAGTTAAGATACAAAATATGAATATTTTCCTTTTAGACAAAATGTTGCTGTTATGACTCTGTGCTTAATTAAAGCAATATAATCTTTATAGCAGATCATCGTTGAGGACTCCTGAGCCTATTCATGGCCAAGAGTGCAAGAGTGTGTTTGTGCATTTAAATGTGTGTTGATCTCTCTCTCTCTCTCTCTTTCTCTCTAGCTCTACTCTGTTACTTTAGCTCTGCTATATTTTTTAACTTGAGCCAATGAAAAATAAATAACTTGCCCTAAACAATATTTTCTATGTCTATGAAAACTATAAAAATAAATTTCTTTGAGATGAGAATTTTTGTTTTGATTAAATCTATATTTGTTTGTTTGGATCAAAAATAGAATTTAAATTAATTGACTTTCTTCAACAAGAAAAATATACTTTGTGTCAGGTTTTATAAAATAGTTTTCATAGACATAGAAAATATTGTTTAGGGCAAGTTATTTATTTTTCATTGGCTCAAGTTAAAAAAATATAGATGTGAATCATTAGCCTTGGGTAGGATTAGGGATGTAGAATAGGGTCATGCAGAATATGTGCTTTAGAAGTACTAATAAACAGCCAATATGTTAATAATAGGCATGCTAATAAGCAACTAGTAAATAGTGAGAATTGGCTTCTATGTTACCAACAATCTCTCTAATGGCCATCAATGGAGAAAGATGCTCTTTGCAGCCATGAGGTGCAGTTATGATTTGCTATACATCACAGTCCTCTTCATAAAAAGCTATCTATGTATCCATTTAAAGACTAATGGACTGTTAGGTCTCTTAATACCAATTTAGAATACAATGTTTTTTCTCTTATCACTTAAATGAGCGTTACAACTTTCTGATAATAAAAGAAGTTTAAGACCTAAAAATGAAATTGCTGGATGACTCAGACCTTCCTGTCATGTGGTGCTCTGATCTCAGAAATGAGGAATTAGAGGCTGTCTCTGGACATGTAATCCAGGGTCAACGTGACCGGTCAAGATGAAATCCGGAGAGATGGTGTAGTCCACACTGGGCAACACTGTAAGTCAGGGGTGCCCAACCCTGCTCCTGGCGATCTGTCCTGCAAAGTTCAGCTCCAACCCTAATCAAGCACACCTGAAGCAACTAATTAAGGTCTTCAGGATCACTTAAAAATTAAAGACAGGTGTGTTTGATTAGAGTTGGAGCTAAACTTTGCGGGACAGTCGATCGCTAGGAGCAGGGTTGGGCACCCCTGCTGTAAGTACGCCAACAGTGCAATGGAGAAAATAGTTTTATTGATTGATTTTTAATTGGTTTGATGTCAAATTGATATTATTTTTCATAACCCAGTGTCAAATGCCATATCATTTGAATCTTGGTATAGTTGAGGCAAAACTGCCTGTCAGAGAAAATCATATTCCAACACTTTTAAAAATAAAGATTCATTATGGTATTATCAATGGTTCCATTAAGAACTTTTAAGATTCATGAAACCTTCCCATTGCACAAAGGGTTCTTTACAGTGGAAAAATGTTAAATTATTCAAATGTCTTTTACACTAAGAAAAAACATATTGTAAGAACTGTTCGCTGAAAGGAATTCAAATGATACTTCTATGGCATCGCTCTGAAAACCTTTATTTTTAAGTGTGAGAATATTCATTGTAACTCACTTTTGACAAGGTAGTTGCTGCATTTAGCCTTTGCCTTTGCAGGGTTTGGACTTGATGAGAGAGAGACTGCTTGTGACTAATCTTCAATCAGTTTAATCTGGAAAAATCATGGGTATGCAGGTTGATTTGTAGGACGCTAGTGAAACACTTCTGTCAAATCAGCATTAATTCAAGCTGCTCTCAAGATGAGGAAGCAGAACACATGAACACAACATCCCTGAGCTGCTGCTATTTATTTATTTGCATTATTTAAACACACCACAATGACACTTATAGACACACTGTCTATATCATTCCAGACACACTCTGGGGTGAATTCACTGAACAGTATTTCAGTGCCGATAGTCTTTGTGTTGTGATACGCATGAAAACGATTTGCCTGCAGCAATTTTTGTGGTGCATCTATCTACCTTATTTTGCAATGCGGAAGTAAGCTATTTTCTGTGAATGAGCGAGACTTCCAGTTCATTAGCTACTATAGATAAATAACTAGAAGAATAACAAAATGCAGTAAACAGTAAAACTATTTGTGCTACAAACCAAAGTGTTTATGATCACAATGATAAATTAGAATATCAAGCAGCATAACGGACTGTTTTTTGTACAGCTAAAATAACTGGAGACAGATGACACTGGAACCCTTGTACATTGAAGCTATTATGGCAGCATCCGCTCTCACATTAAAAATAAGGTGGGTAAAAAAAGAGATGATTGCGTACATAAAAAAAATTATAATCGGTTACACTTTAAGTTAAGGTGTTCTTGTTGCAGTGTAATTATACATTTAAGTACCGAGTAATATTAATTAACTACATGTATTTACTATATGGTTTAGGTTAGGGTTAGTGCTTGGTTTAGGGTTACTTGTATGTAATTATGCATAATTTATTGCTATTATAATAGTACATGTAACGTGTGTAACAAGGACACTAAAATAAAGTGCTACCTAATCATCAAATATTTATTCATGCCTCTAACAGAAACGATTCCGATGTCTAGATCACAGCATTGTAACAATGTACAACTTTGCCATTAAAGACAACATACTGACACACAAGGACTGACTTGCAAGGCCATTTAAATTTAGTTCAGAGCCAATTTTTGCACCATTACCTGATTTGCCAAATGCCTTTAGTAAATCAAGTAACAATAGCACAAAAAACTCTATCCACGCACACAATTTATTCTTAGCAAATTCCCCCCTCTGAGTTTGAAGTCGACACCCTCTTCAGCATCTGTGTAGAGTGACACAAATTCACAACTTATTTTTTTTGCACTGATAGCCCTTTTCACTTGTCTATCTTCTTCACCTCCCATCTCTTTATTTACCCTTCTCTTTATTCAATAATGGCATGAATTTCATCTCCCAGCCTGACAACCTCACTCTCTCTTATTCTCAAAAACACTCTTTCTGTTTTAACATCTCTTCTCTATTTCTCCAGCTGTGAGAACAATAAGATATTACAGGTCCATTGGGTTTCACCCGGTACCAAAGGAAGAAATCAGGTGCGTGTGGCCTTCTCCGAGGGGAAGCCCTCCTGTGGCTCGGCAACGACCTGCGAGATGGCGGCAGCATTACAAAGTCACGGCGAACAGAGTCATGACATTCTGACGAGCGATGCCAGGGGGGAACAAACAAGAGTGTGTTGCCAATTCATTCATCAAATGTGGTTTACCCCTGTGGACTTGAGCGCATATGTGTGTGTGTGTGTGTCTGCCTTTCTACGCCCTTCAGGCACACCAAACTACTTACTGCCTCCTAGTGAATTTGATGCAAAAATGTGTGCAGTAAAGTGAGACAGGTGAGTGTGTGTCCTCTACTTCACTTGGTTTAGCTCGGAGAGGGCAGCGCCGGATGATAACGCCAAAACGACTTCACTTTCTCTTGTGCGTGTGTGCTGAAAGGTCTGTCACACCTCCAGCATGGTGAGTGACATCAGAAAATGTTTGCTAACTGTAGGAGCTTTGTCCTCGTCTCACTTCAACATCTGTCTGCTGACACAAACATCAAAGAAAGTCACGCGTGTCACTTTAGATCACATCATAACAGAAGTTTTTCTAGTGAGAAATTTGAAGATTGTTTCTCAGACGCACTTAAACCATCTAGCTGTAGTGTGACCTTCAAAATCCGGTAGTATTCAAGCTATAAGAAACCAATTTAGCCAAATTACTGTGCTATTATATTAGCCAATAATTGTAAAGTTTAACTGAGAGCCTATTTTAAGAGAAAATACACCTCGGGTGCTAAAACCTTCATTATTTTTATTCTTTGTTATTACACATATTCATTCTAAAACACACCATCATTTTATTGAATACAGAATTGTCTCATAAATGCTTCCGCTTAACAAATATTAGTTAATTACACATCCATATAGCCTCGAGCAATGCAACTGTTTTAGCGAAGCCAAATGAAACCAATGCAAAAAAACAACGTACAGGAGAACAGTCAAGTGGACAGGATTTAAATGGAGAAATTAATAGCTTATTATTTTCAAAACAAGCTGGAATGTTGCCATTGCTGATCCGATAACCTTCGCCGTATGGCTTGATCTACTGTCTTCTGTCTCGTACGTCTTCACTGTTGAACGAACATTATGTTAATCTGTGTGTGAAAGAACAGACAGTAAAGTGAAGGACCAGCTGCTCAGGTTTGAAGTCCACTGTGAAATCTTGAAAACTACGCAGTTAGTTATTTTAAAGTTTGAGAGAGTTTGCACAATTGAAAAGTTCCAGTATATCTGTTCTGTAAATCTGACTGAGCCATTGTATTTCCCAAAATGCTAAAGCAGCACTAGCTTCATGTCAGCAGTGCAGGCATCAGTGATTTCTACTCCATTCTTATATTAGATCTCAACCGTCTCAAGTCACATGGTCCATCTATTGAGACTGAGAAGTTTCTTTCACATCAGAAGCACCAGATTCAAACGCATATTTATCTCAGGCCTCATCCTCTTGAAATTTGCTATTCAGTGATTTTAATCACTGTCCCACATTTATAAGCACACTGGCTGTTTACACTTACCAACTACATATGTAACATAACCTGCCAAAGTTTGGTAGATATGCTCAATAATGTAAGTTAACAAACAGAAAACCCAACATGACCTCATTAGTAATTCTAAATACTTGTGTATTGTACATTTTAGAGTCTATGCAAAATGCTGAGTTCAGCAGCCATTTCTCAGTCTTCGGTTTCACATCCTTCAAAAATCATTCAAATATGCTGATTTAATGCTCAACAAACATTATTATAACATTATTATTATTATAAATGGTAAAAAATGTTGTGCTGCTTGATATTTTTATGGAAAGCATGATAGATTTTTCAGGATTCTTTATTGCATAGAATATTCAAAAGAACAGCATTTATATGAAATTCATCTTTTCCATTACACAAATGAATTGTTTTTGAAATACATATGCTATTTAAGTAGAAAATATACTTTGCACTGTAATAATAATGAATTGTGTTATATATATAAACAACATTAGTGATGTATAAATGTTTATGAATCTTTGTAGGTCCGTGTTTATGTTTTAGATGCTCTAAATACATCCACCATGTACATTATTTACTTCCATAACAGTATAGTATACCCATACTGTATATACAAAATTGTACATGCAATTGTCACACATAAATGCCTATGAATACTAATCAGATCAAACATGGAAATGGGAAACCATGTGGGAGCATCACAATACATAGAATATGCAGATATAGTCTCTAGATTTGCACAAGAAGGAAACCCAGGCTTTTTAACACGCTGCAGAAAAAAGAGAGGAAACAACAGAGCAGCAGTTCTGTGGGTAAAACATCAAGTTTTTGAGAGAGGTGGCTCAAATCACCCATTACCAAGCATGTGTTGAGTCTTGAAGTGGATGGGCAACAGCTGCAGAAGAACACTCCAGGTTTCACACCTGTCAGCTACTAAAAGGAAGATAGGCACATGAGCACCGAAACTAGACAGCTGACGACTAGAAAAACCTTGACTAGGCCAATTCTTGATTTTTGCTGCGACACACAAATAGTAGGAAGTAAACAATGTGAATCCATGGACCCAGCTTGCCTTAAGTCAGTGGTACAGCGATTTAACTATTGCTATACTATGTTGCTGTGCATCTTTTTATGACCAGCTTGTTTTCTTTTCCCAATCTGCTTTCAAATATAGCAATAAGCCACACAAGGCTTGATATTAGAGTTATTTTACAGGTATGAAGTGTTCCCCTTAATGCAAATCAGAGTGCCTACAACTCCCTTAACCATGAAAAAAATCCCTGTAATGTATGACCTCGAGGTACTTATGCTAATATGCTAAAAGACACCAATGTTCAATAAATAGTTAAATTTATTACAGTTTTTTCAAAATGCTTACACACATTTTTTTAAACTATATGACTCCATTTCTCAAAACTCTACACCCAAAACCACAAAACACACACACATGCAAAACGTCACACACATCTTGCAAAAGCAAACACTTCTTTGAAAACTAATTTAACTCTTCTAAAAATGGTATTTTTGCGTAGTAACTCTACACACAAACATAAAATAATTAGCCACATACACGCCAAACTACACACAGATGTGAAAAATGTAAAACACTACTCTTGTGTCTCTTGCTTGTTCAGAGTGCAGTGAAGAACAGGAGTTTGTCATAGAACTCGCACATACTGTACATGCATATGCACATACACTGTATATACAGTATGTATGACTGATGAATTTTACACAGTTATGCAACTGAACTGAATCAATACTGAACTGACTTGAGCTGTAGACTGACACTATTGACTTGTTAGAGGTGCTTTACAGCAGAATTTGAATTTGATACTATTGTGAAGCTGCTGTGAAACAATCTATATTGTATAAAGCACTTTAGAAATAAAGTTGACTTTCCGACTTGTATGCATGTTCAGCATATATATATATATATATATATATATAAACAGAAAAACAAGGGGGTAAAAATAATTTCTTTCTAATAAAAAAAACCCAATTTTGATTACTAAGTGAACAAATTATCACTGTGTGTAGGTCATCAGTAAATGAGTGTGGCATTAAAATGGCAGTGTTACCCAAAACAAAAGAGCTGTTAGTTTTGAATTTTAATGTAGAGAACTGTGTTTAGAGTTTTGCAAAAAGTTTGTTTTACAATATCAAACAGAGTTTAAAGCGTGTAATGTGCTTATAGTTTTGCAGATTTGGTCTAAAGATTAGGTATGAGTGAATGGTTCCACTAAGTGGGCCTCAATTTAAGTAACATTGTGTATTTCTTAATTAGTTTTCTCGACTTGTTGTTATTAGTTTATACAACAAAAAGTTGAGAAAACTCAAAAATCTCCTGAAGCTGGTTGCCTTAAACCTTTTAAGTTTTCTCAACATCTTTTTTACAGTGTGGCCAGTCTATCTATCTAGTATGTAATGGATAATTCCAACTCAATTAGATATGAACCACGTTCAAAATAATATATACTTATATACTTATACGTATATATAATAATATACACATACATACATACAGCGGGTAAACTAATTATTGAACACCACCATTTTTCTCAGTAAATATATTTCTAAAGGTGCTGTTGACATGAAATTTTCACCAGATGCCGGTAACAACCCAAGTAATCCATACATATAAAGAAAACAATACAAATAAGTTCAGAAATTAAGTTATGTGTAATAAAATGGAATGACCCAGGGAAAAAGTATTGAACACTCTTACTGCAATGTATTTAATACTTCGTACAAAAGCCTTTGTTGGTAATGACAGCTTCAAGACACCTCCTGTATGGAGGAAGTCGTATGCATTACTCAGGTGTGATTTTGGCCCATTCTTCCACACAAACAGTCTTCAAATCTTGAAGGTTCCATGGGCCTCTTCTATGAACTCTAATCTTTAGTTCTTTCCATAGATTGTCTATTGGATTCAAGTCAGGTGATTGGCTGGGCCATTGTAGCAGCATTCATTTCTTTCTCTGAAACCAATTGAGAGTTTCCTTGGCTGTGTTTGGGATCATTGTCAATGTCCACCCTTGTTTCATCTTCATCATCCTGGTAGACGGCAGCAATATATATTACAAAATTATGCATAACTGTGACCACACATCAGTTAATTAGCAAATACACAATGTTACTTAAATTGCTATTAATAAATTGAAATATTTATTGAACATTGGTGTCTTTTAGCATATTAGCATAAGTAAATTGAGGTCATATCTTTCAGCCATGCACATTCTAGTCACTTATATAGCAATAGGTAAAGGTAAATCCATTAATCAATAAATATTAGTTGCAATACCAAACACACACACACACACACACACAACATTAAACACACACACACACACTTTCTCTCACACACTTTCCTCTCTCCCCCACTCTTTCTCCTTACACATTTCTGTTATCTTATCTCCAAACTGAGTAGTTGTGACATCAGTTGTACATCAATCTCTGAAAGTGGATTTTTTTTCTCCCCCTTCACCTTAATGCTTTTCTTTCTTTCTTTTTTTGTCAAACAGCCATTGTGACATATTGGGCCAGTAAGAAATGAAATATATTCATGCAGGCATGCAATACTTGTAATGAAGTCTCAACCTGACCTTCTGTGTGATTGATTCTGTAATTTAGTTTTCTCAGCCAGTACTTGAAATGAAATGAAATCATGTTGAACAAGTTTTAAATACCCATAGTGCAACGGGAGAGGTGGAGGGAGGGTTCTTTCCATAGATTGTCTATTGGATTCAAGTCAGGTGATTGGCTGGGCCATTGTAGCAGCATTCATTTCTTTCTCTGAAACCAATTGAGAGTTTCCTTGGCTGTGTTTGGGATCATTGTCAATGTCCACCCTTGTTTCATCTTCATCATCCTGGTAGACGGCAGCAGATTTTTATCAAGAATGCCTCGCAGTGCCATTTGACCTCCAAACATGGTGTGTATTATGGCATCCAAAGAGATTTTTGTCTCATCTGACCAGACTATATATACAGGCTACGGCGCTTGAGTGCATTACTTATTGTTTTCATGTACCTGCTAATTCCAGGTCTTTCTGAAGCTCTCCACAAGTGATCCTTGGCTCTTAGACAACTCTTCTGATAATTATTTTCACTCCTCTGTCAGAAATCTTGCGAGGAGCACGTGGTCGTGGTGAAATAATGTTCTTTCCACATCCGGATTATGGCCCCAACAGTGCTCACTGGAACATTCAGAAGTATAGAAATGCTTCTGTAACCAATGCCATCAGTATGGTTTGCAACAATAAGGTTGTGGAGGTCTTGAGAGAGCTCTTTGCTTTTACCCATCATGAAATGTTTCTTGTGTGACACGGT
>NW_015539863.1:1254675-1258514 GCF_001515605.1 Sinocyclocheilus anshuiensis
TTAGACAGCTCTTCTGATAATTATTTTCACTCCTCTGTCAGAAATCTTGCGAGGAGCACGTGGTCGTGGTGAAATAATGTTCTTTCCACATCCGGATTATGGCCCCAACAGTGCTCACTGGAACATTCAGAAGTATAGAAATGCTTCTGTAACCAATGCCATCAGTATGTTTTGCAACAATAAGGTTGTGAAGGTCTTGAGAGCACTCTTTGCTTTTACCCATCATGAAATGTCTCTTGTGTGACACGTTGGTCATGAGACACCTTTTTATAGGCCATCAGTTGGGACTGAACCAACTAATATTAATTCTTTTCTTTGTATGTATAGATTACTTGGATGGTTACCGACATCTGGTGAAAATTTCATGTCAACAGCACCTTTAGACGATACATTTAACTGTTTATGCTACATTATATAATGCATTAAATATAATTATGCATTATAAGTTATTTCACATTTAAACACACACACACACACACAACATTAAAAAGGTAAAATCATCAAACTCAGAATGATTTCCCCCAACAATGCCCATACAGATAATTTTATTTTATTGTTGGATTCGCACAGTCCTCTACTTGCATGGCAGTTTTATTGCACGGCATTACTTATAAGTAATTATTATTATTAGGGGTTGTCTTGAGTGCCTTCCTCGTCTCCAAGGGAACAGGAATGCACGCGGTTACTGTGCATCATGTCCTGTCTCTTTACTGCACCCTCTCTCTGTACAGTCATAATCTCATTGTCTCACTATTGAACCTCTCAACATGTCACTCTTGCACCGCTTGCAGACATGTAGTGTCTCAGTGTGCGTGTATGTGCGTTTGCGCGTGTGTGAGCGGTGTTTATCGTGGCTTGAGCTCTCTATTCAGTTTCCTGTCGTGTCCACTGTCCACCGTGCATAATGAGCTGGCTGTTAGCCAATCACGTCTTTTATGCGGCACACTATGCAGCATACAAACATCCTCCGTTGACAAAGTTACTAATTCATTCATTTACAATGTAAGTTAATGTATTGGCCATAGGACATTTCATTTTCTCTACAGGACGTATATCACATGATTTTCAATAAACTTTCATTTCTTTGCTATTAAAACGCTGGCGTTGCTGGTTCGGAGTCTTTGCGGAGGTGAAAGTGTGTGTTGTCATCGCCCTCTGGTGGACATTTGAGGTACTAACACAGACTCTAATCTGAGATAAACATGTCTAATGTAAGATCTGTGGCGTTATAGCATCTGATTTTCTCAAATAAATGCTTTCTTTTATAATTGAAATAAAAGCCATCACATGACTTCATATAACACTTACCTGCTGAATAAACAGTTCACCCAAAAAATAATTTACTCACGATGTTTCAAGCCCATATGGTCTCTCTTCTGTAAAACACGAAATGTTAATTTTTGACAAATATTTTTTTCATATACTTGATGTGAATGAGAACTGGGACTGGCAAGGTCCGAAATAACCAAAACATACCTTAAAGGTATGATCAAAATATCTTAAAAATATCAAAATGGCTGCAATTAGTTTAACGTATAACATTCCTAGTCTTATATTTCAGTCAGTTCGTTACAGAACGTTATCATATGGCTACAAACGACTTGGGATACTGCCATTTTTACTTTAATGGTTCTTTTGTCATTTTGGAGCTTGATAGCCCCAGAGCTCAGCACGAGATGATACGTAAATAATGACATGAGTTTCATTTTTTTAAACATTTTTAAACTTTCCTTATTCACACTATTAGTGGGAGAGAAGATGACAGTTCGGTCTCTAAACACCATTTTATTGCATCTCCATAAAACACAGCCATTTAGAGTTCTACTTTTTCAATATTATGTTATTTTAATAGTTTACAAGCTAAAGACTGCCACATAAAACTGCATTCAAGTTTTTTTTTTTTTTTTTGTGGTAAATTTAAAGGTTCAGTTCAGTACTGCTCTGGACAGCTTCAAACTTTGTGTTTCTCATCATCTGGTTACTATTTCTTTCCTTCAGGCTTTCCTCTTCCTCACCATCTACTCTACCCGTCCATCAGCCCATCCCTGCTCTATCACACACATACTCACTTGCAGAAATACATCTGCAGGGTGTGTGTGAGTTATGGTGCTCTCTCCCCCAGCGCTGTTATGCCTTGACACGGATGGCCACTTCCTCCCATCATGCATTGTTTTGTGTTGAGCCTGTGGGCAGAATGTCCTGCCTCTGTATGAATGGGTCCAATCTCTCAATACTCACCGCTTTAGTCTCTCTCCCTCTTTTTGTCTCTCTCTTTCTCTGTCCCACTGATTGATGCCACACTATTTGGGCAAATTGCCTGCACACATCTTACCCAACCGGTCTGGCAAGATTGTGTGTTTGCACGAGTGTGCGAAGGGCTGAAGGAGAGAAAAAGAGAGGAGGTACAGCCAGCATGACAATGCAATCTGGCCCGAGGGGGAGAGAGATAGACGGACGGACGGACAGAGAGAGAGAGATGATAGGAAAGATCCATTGCATTCTTCTTAATGTACTTGGCATCAGAGGATGCAGAGACCCGTGCCAATAAGAACCGATTGAATCAGAAGAAGAAGGTGAAGGAATATCACCACGCCTGTGTCCATATATGTGGATGTTTTCAGTCTGACAGAGTCCTGACAGTGAAAGAAAGAGATTAAAAAAAAGTTAAAATGTGTGTGCATATTGGATTTGGACCCTCTGCTCTACAGATTCAAGGGGTCTGGTTAACGCTTGGCGAGTGTGTGCGTGCGTGTGCAGGATTTGGGCTCTCCTCTGTACAGAATGAGCGATCCGTCTTGCTGGTGCTGAGGAAGCATTCCCATAATCCCACTGCTCAACTTCAAAAAGCTTTGTAAAAGACTACACAGCACCCTGCACCACAGTAAAACCCTCCCCGTCTTTATTCTCTCTCCTTCTCTTTCTGGTGCTTTTCTTCTCCTTCGTAGCTTCAGTCATCTCTGCCCCATCTGACATCTCCTGCATTCCAATCTCTCTTCTCAATGCACTTCTCATCAATATTATATCACTTTCTCTTGCTCACTTTGAGCATCTATTTCTCCCTCTGCACTCTTCTTCTCCTGACCCATCACTCTTTGCTATGTTGAGCAGGTGCTATAGGATTATTTTCTTTATGTACCGCTAACTCTCATGTGACCCGCCGAGTGAGGGGGATGGAGAAGAGTGCAACCACGGGGCAGCAGGAGGATGAGTGCCCTAATCAAGGGCACAATGACAGGGGTCAGAGGAGGTGGCCCAAGTGGGATTTGAACCTGCGTCCTCCTGCTTTCTTCCACCGAATCGCTTATTGTGTTATTTTCCAGTCGTCTGGTTTTCTAAAGAAGCCAGCGAGAGCTAAATGGGAGAGAAGACCTACCTGTTTGGTGTATAGTTCAGCTGCCCTCTAAAGATATATACCTGCTGAAGAAAGTGAGGAATGCGCACGTGTGTGTGTTCAGTCACCATTTGACCCCTGCTCTTTCTGTGTTTTACAAGTACAGAACTTCAGTGAAACTCCATGTAGTTGTGAAGAGTAGTAGACAAGCGATGCCAAAACATTATAAACGGCAGGGCCTATAACAAAATCAGACCCTTCGATGATCGGTGTAGGCCTGTCCTTTTCAATTAGCCCTTCTTTTGTTTCTTTCTCTCTCTTTCAGCAGGAGGCTCAGGAATATTGAGTGAAGCCCAAGCACTGCTTCAAATATTGATACCGTTCTTACCAGGCCTCAATGCCCTTCCTACATGACCGGCTTCTAAAACAGAAAGGAAAAAGTGTTTGTTTGCGGCTCTGTGATCATTACCGCTGAAAGTGATGTGATATGTATATGTGTGTGTGTGTG
>NW_015539863.1:1258700-1264410 GCF_001515605.1 Sinocyclocheilus anshuiensis
TGTGTGTGTGTGTGTGTGTGTGTGAGTGTGTGTGTGTGTGTGTGTGTGTGTGTGTGCGTGTGTGATATTCTAAACTTGCCATCTGACACTTCACATCAACTATATGTTTTTATTCCTCCTTCCCAAATACTTACTCCATTTCCTCCATTTACCATTCACAGATTCCCCTCATACTGGCCTTTCCCACCGTGACCACCGTAAACGTGATTTACATCGAATTTCTCTAGTGTTCTTTAAAGGGATCCTATTATGCCCTTTTACAAAGTCTTGATTTCATTTTTGGGGTGTGATTGTATAGGTTTTAATGCTCGATTGTTCCAAAAATGCATTATTTTTCATGTATTTACATTATTACTGCACCTCTCTTCCCAGTCTGTCTCCAATTACCTGTTTAGTTCCTGTTTTGATGAAACTCCTCCTTCCAAAATACAAAATGTGCTCTGATTGGTTAGCTGGCCCAGCGCGTTGTGATTGGCGAACCACTTAGAGTGTGTTCCAGAAATGACATACTTGAGTTTCATCAATTTTGAAACCAGGGTTGAAAAAACTGTGTCTTTTCGACATGGCGATTAAAGCAGTTCTTCTTCTTTGTCTACGTTTTTTTTTTTTTTTACAGTCTATGGCCTTTAGCTTTAGCCTTGCCCCCGTTTTGCATATTCCATGGGCAAGAATTATTTAAATGAGTGACATTGTGACTTCACAATATCTGGAAGAAGCTTGTTCTAGTCTGAATGAGCTGTTTGTTGTAGTTCTTAAAAAGTGTTTTCTGTTAAAGATAATATTTCCTGTTAGAGTGGACTTTCAGTTTTTTAACCTTGCAGATCTTGTTTATGCCTAAATAGCAACATTACACACTAAGTAAAGTACAAAAAAAAAGAAAAAAGAAAATAAATAAATAAATAAATAAATAATAATAATAATAATAATAATAATAATAATTGGACTCCTTTAAGTGGTTGTGTCTAACACCTCCTTCTGCAAAACTGTCATGCATGTTCATTGTTATGCTTTGGTCGTGTTTCTCACTCATGTTAATCAAAAATAAATTATGTGTAAAGAAATGTTCCTGTTCCTGCTTAAACGGTAAAGCATGACATAAGCATAATGTACTAAGTTTGATTCCCAAGGAATGCATGAACTAATAGAATGTGTAGCTTGAATGCATTGAGTGTCGCATTGTACAAAAGTGTCTGCCAAATGCATAAATGTAAATTTTGGACTTGCAATTTGAATTGAATGTGAGGAGATGAAAAGACAGTGTACCAAAATAATGGTAACAAACCTGTCTGCCATCTGCCCTGTACAGTGAAAACCGGGATTCATCCGTGAAGAGAACACCTCTCCAAAGTTGTTTGAATTTTTTTAGACTTCTATTTCAAATGGATCTATGTTTTTGTGTATGTACTTTTTACTAAGCTTGAATTACACTCCAAATATTCATGGAATGTCAATGTTTTTAGAGTATATAGAGGATAATATCATAATTTACCCATCTTTGCTATGATGTTTTCTTCTATAGAGCATAAAAGAAGATATATTTTGAAGAATGTTTGTACGAATTTCAGTTACCATTGACATTCACTGTTTGAAAATAATGCCTCATTGTAACATTGAAACATTTCTCAAATATCTTCTTTTGTGTTCCATGGAAGAAATACAGTTTGAAGTGCCATGAAGGCATAATTTTTATTTTTATTTTTGGGTGAGCTCTTTAACTAAAGGACTGAGAGAAGAGCAGCCCATTAGACAAGCTCTTCAGATGCTTTTTAGATCCATTTCTTCCTCCACTGCGCTCACTCACTCACCCTGAGTTGTTTATGAAATGTTTATGGTTTCTATAGGTACTCAACATATGTAAGAACCGCAGTATTCTTCTCTCCTTTCAGATACCTAGCAAACCAGGTAAAATTGTGGTACATGGAACTGCTCCTCATATAAAAGAGCAAAAACGGTTTACACACACACACACACAGCCCTAAAGGTTAAAAACACATGAAATATTTACTTATTTAATAGGCTGTCAACATTGTCATTCCTTTAAAGCATGACATTGGTTTGCAGTTCCATCTTCCTCTCACTCTCTTTCTCGCACACGCTTTTACTGAAATGAATTATTGATTTTAGTTTTAAGTTGGTCTTCCTTTTTGTTTCCGTTCTGAATATGAATACATATCACTTTTTTACTGTTGCACTCTCAAAGCTATCTTTTTTAAAGAGTGCAAATCCATGAGCGTATGTGATCGTCTCCTGAGCCTCAAAATGCAGCCTCAGCATCCAGCCATTGATTTTGTTTCATCTTATTTAGTTTCTTCTTCCCTCTCCCCCTGTCGCTCTTAAATTGTATCACTCTCACCTCTCTCATCATTGCTCAGTCCATCTCTTCCAGTGAGACAAAACACTTATAAATGCAAGTTACTAATAAATTGACTGTTTATTGTTTTTTTAGAATTTCAGTATATTAAAAGACATTCAATACACTAGAAATATAGTAGAAATTGAACCCTGATTTTGTGCTGAGGTGAAAGGAGAATAATAAAGAATAAATAAAGGTTGTCCTTGCGGTCTGCATGCAATAATGTGTCGTGTTCGATTCACAAACAATTGACTCTTATGAACTGGTTCTATTTAGCAAATCAAAAACATACAGAATAACCAATACAGTTATTCTAAAGTGTTTATAAAGTGTTTTTCATTTTTAGTAATCGGATTCGTAATACCAGTTTTACATTTATGCAAAAATCTTAGTTTAAACTTTAGTTTTTTGTTTAATTGAATATCATTTCTGTTAAATAAATAGAATTCGAACTGAATAGTTTGTGCTGGTGTTAATTTCTAAAATGTACAATTTTGTATTGTACCATGATGGAAGGTTC
Organism: Sinocyclocheilus anshuiensis; assembly: GCF_001515605.1. NCBI lineage: Eukaryota > Metazoa > Chordata > Actinopteri > Cypriniformes > Cyprinidae > Sinocyclocheilus > Sinocyclocheilus anshuiensis. The sequence continues at coordinate 1,261,574 of NW_015539863.1, forward strand.
CCTGTATAATTTGCAAGTAATAGCTGAGATCTGGAATCAACTCAAGTTGAGAAATGTGGATTGATACCCTGCCCTAACAGCAAGTAGATAGAGAAATGAAATTAGTATGAATTTGTCATAATAAGAAAGTACTGCAACAGACAACATGATTTCAATAATTCTGGTCATCCCTTGTCACAGCATGACATCACATTCAGTGATGGCATTATACAGAATAATTATATCATAATAAAGCCACAATCATCATAAGATAATGTAGCTCTCACTCGAGAGAGAGACAAAAGAGAACTACTGCAGTCTCTCTCTCGCGCTCTAAAAACATCTTGACACAGACTCTCTCCTCATTCCTCGCTGCTGCTGAATTATCTGTGTGCCACAGGAAGACCCTAATATCTTCACATACAGATCAATGCATCCCCGCGTGGAAAAAAAAGAAAGCTATAGAGGAAACAGAATAGCCACCCGATCTTCCCCCGCTTGTTTATACCGCAGCTTCCAGAGTGAATTGAATTCCTGAACACAGGCGGTCATCCGTTATTGAGATTACCTGATTCTGAGATTCAGAGTTTCCCACCTCTAATTCACAGCATCTTCCTGCCTGTCTGCTCCCCGCTGCTCGGCTTCCTCAACATTTCCATGGGCTCATCATCTCATTCCAGAAGGTTTCACAGGGCTCAGACATATACAGCTCATTTGAACTCTAGTACAGATGCTGCCAGGCCACTTCATCCTCCCAGATGATGCTGAGATACTCTCTCAAAGTCTATACAAACAGATGTGAAGACATATTCTGTCATTCTTGGCAGGAAAGTCATGGGATTTCATGCAAGTCATTTTGAAGAAGGGAGGAGTGGTCTACAACGAGGTCCCAGTTAGAGTCCAGGCTAAACTGAAAGTCCTTTTTGTCCTTTTAAAACAGGGCTGTCCAAACTCGGTCCTGGAGGGCCGGTGTCAGTCTTTTTTGATTAATTGATATCAAATTCAAAGTTATTCAAATTATTCTTTTTATACTAAATTATGTGTTGTTGTTACACATTTTAAATATTCAGTATTAATTGGATATGTCCTTGCTCTATTGGGACCATCTATTTAAAGCTGAAAACATATACAGTAGGTGATTTATTTAAAATAATGTGCCTTAAATCTATTGAATATAAAGTGTATTCAATTCAATAATAAAAAGCCCAAAAGGTTATTTTTGTTCTGGTCTATGCTGTCTCACAGAGCTACATTATAACTCGCATGCACAAATTTCAGCACCACGGACAGAGTTTCATTCAATTACTATGTGTCTGTGCTGCTGGAGGCGTTCTTTAAAATAGCTTAACACAGCTTATTTCTTACCATTTCTTTTAGCTGTTGTGAGCACAATCAGCAAAGTAAAGCAGCTGCCATGTCAGCCCAACCCTGAACTCGCTATAGGAATCCCTTATTTTAGTTGAATAAGTCCAAAGATACAACATTTCCTTCTGGGTTTCTGAGTCATTCACCAATTTCACACATGTTATATATATATATATATATAGGCTGTCCAAACTCGGTCCTGGAGGGCCGGTGTCCTGCAGAGTTTAGCTCCAACTTGCCTCAACACACCTGACTGGAAGTTTATATGCCTAGTAAGAGCTTGATTAGCTGGTTCAGGTGTGTTTAATTAGGGTTGGAGCTAAACTCTGCAGGACACCGGCCCTCCAGGACTGAGTTTGGACAGCCCTGTTTTAAAATGAGAGTGTGAGTACAGTATTTATGTGACTAGCCCCACACTCTAAGAAAGATCTGTAAAAATAGGTCACTATGTACTGTGTTAATATAAAGGATTTTTCACAGGAATTTTACCTTTGATTACGCATTGTGTTACATTGTGTAGTGTTTTAGAGTCCACACACTCAACAGATAATTTCCTGGCAGGAAATTACCCATACTTTTTCTGATTTTCTACTGATTTTTTTTTCATACAGCACAGACATGCTGGGATAGATGTATAAATGAGGCAGGATGTTTAACAGGACAGTGTTTTGCTCCATAAATAATTTAATTAAGACAGCCTTTAAAGGAATATTTCCCCCAAAAAATGAAAATTTGCTGAAAATGTACTCACCCTCAGATCATCCAAGATGTAAATGAGTTTGTTTCTTCATTTTAATTTCATATTTGGAGAAATTTAACATTACATCACTTGCTTACCAATGGATCCTCTGCAGGGAATGGGTGCCATCAGTTCAAACAGCTGATAAAAAACATCACAATAAACCAAAAGCAATCCACACAACTCCAGTCCATTAATTAACATCTTGTGAAGTGAGAATCTGTGTGTTCGTAAGAAACAAATCTATCATCAAGATGTTTTTTAACTTTAAACCATCGCTTCTGGCCTAAGTAAGAGTCCATAATCCATAATAATGCTTCCTCCTGTGTCCTTTCACATCAAAATCCACCACATATTTGTTTAGATTTGTTTTGGGCTGTTTTGCTAATGAATGGTGCTTGATCTGTGCATATTTCTTTCCTGATTCAGACAAGATGACTTTTCCTTTGGAGGAAGCAACGTAGAGTGCTTGTATTTTAAAAAATTTCTTAATGACAGATTTGTTTATTACAAACACACAGCTTTTCACTTTACAAAACATTAATTGATGGACTTGAGTCATGTGGATTACTTGTGGATTATTTTGATGTTTTTATCAGTTGTTTGAACTCTCATTCTGACGGCACCCTTTCACTGCAGAGGATCTATTAGTGAGCAAGTGATGTAGCGCTAAATATCTCCGGATCTTTTGAGTTGAACAAACAAATTTATCTACATCTTGGATGGCTTGAGGGTGAGTACATTTTCAGCAAAT
>NW_015539863.1:1264420-1269337 GCF_001515605.1 Sinocyclocheilus anshuiensis
ATGCAGAGCATTATTTCCAAGTACGAGTCACCATACTTGGCCATATGTCACTTCACTCACTCACTCACTCATTAAAAATCTTTGCTGGAACTTGATGAAGCTATAGTGAAGTGAAGCACTCAGTATTTTGTATTTTTTACCCAATAAACCTCAATAATGCAATGAGAAACAACTACACCACACTCTTTTACTTTATTTATTTGAGACACAACACTTGCTCACGGTCAAAACCCAGACAAATGGCACCCTAAATGTAAGTTTATTACCTATGAATCCTCTTCGAAATCGCAATTAACCTTTGATAGTCTGGCTAGAACAATGGTCTAGATTTGATGCGCTGGAAGGCTAACAAACCTAATGGACTTTAAAATCGACGGAGCGCACAGAATCACCCGTTAATGGGATGCTTTGCTTTCCCTGCCCAATTTTTTTAGCATAAAGGTCAACTTTAAATGTCAACACAACATTGTAAATAAGATACTCTTTCATTTTGCACATAAACACATACAGCCAAATACTGGAGCTTTGGAGATGGAAGGCGCTCAAGTGGGAACAGTGCAAAGAAATAAGTGCAATGGGTACTGAGAGGACTGGGAATGAATTCTCAAATCGCATGGTTTCCATTCAAAAAAACTTCTCTTCTCAGTTAAGTTTAACGGTGACTCTGTTGCAATTCACTATGTAGGGAGAGAGACATATATTCGTGGTATTTCTGCATCACAGACCAAATATGAAATTCAGTAGAGTTCACCTTGCCTTCAAAAAGAGCATTGTTGGGTGAACTATTCCTTATTCCTAAATACCAGCTCAGTTCCTGAATTTGAAGTGAATTTGTATTGAGTTAGCAACAGGATGCAGTTCAAATTTGAATACATGGAAGAATATTGATTGATTGATTGAATTAATTGAAATGCATTGAAATTCATACAGCTGTAATTTTTAAACAGAAAAGCAAAGAGCCTTGTCATTGAAAGCCCCGCACAAGCCGAAGAAAAGAACGAAATACTGACATAAAGAGATGGCAGCTGCACAGAAAAAAAAATGTGCCAGCGCAAAACGAAGCATGACAAATGGAGGAAAGGAATTCTCTGGAAGAAACGTGAGAACAGAGGGGAGGGAAGTTGGAGGAGTGAAGGGTAGAAGAGCCCCTCGGGCAAGCTCACAGTTTCTGCCACTTTTAATTTGCTTGTCTAATTGTGCAATAACTGGCCTCATCTTCCAAAATCCTCCTTGAAATGTAGGCCTCCAATCACACCAGGCCAACTGCCTAGCGTCCACTGACAAATTCAGCCTAACTGTTGGTGGGGACCAAATTGATCGCAGCAAGGAAGCTACTAAAAAGCCTCCATTAAGGCTAGGAGAGTGTTTATAAAGAGACTCATTCAATAATCACCATGTGTCTGCCTCACTGGCTGCGTCTGCATCTTTCCTCACTTGAAAATACATTAAAAGGGTCCAGATGTTTTGTAGGCATGGATTTTGTTTTCCAAAACAAATAAATTATTTTAAAAATGAGAGAGAGAGAGAGAGAGAGAGAGAGAAAGAAAGAAAAGAAAGAAAGAAAGAAAGAAAGGAAAAGGAAATGTACACAATATTAAAGTATCTGATTAAAACAACTGCTCAGCCAAACCAAATGCAATTTGTACAGTGATCACAGATAAGGAAATTAGCACATGTATAAAGTCACAGTCATTTATGATATTTATAAAATAAATCATGTTTACCTTCCACTAAAGGAGATGTGAGATAAATGTCAAATGCTTATGTGTCGAAACAATAAGCAACAATCATATGAAGGCAATTAAATCTTATGTATGTCCTTATGAAAAAGGAGAATATATTTCAGTTAATTGCTTTGTTTTTCATTCAGTTAATTACGTTGTTTTATATTTTTATATGTAAGACTCTCTGATCCGATTTCTTCTTCATAGATTTTATGGACATCTAAACGAATTGAAGCTAGTAAACAAGAATGAAGAAACTAAGAATCTGGTAACATTTTATTTCAATGTCAACTTGTTATATATATACTAATATCATTAGTTAACATTACTAATATAACATTAGTAACAAAACTAATAAAGGTAGTAATTAGTAATAACAGTAAAGGATACATAATTACAAGCACCAAACCCTATCCTAAACCTATATTAAGTACACGTTGTTAAATAATATTACTCTGTACTTATTTCTAATTACATAGTGACAAGGACACATTAAAAAAAAAGTGTTAACGGTTGTTATTTTCCTCAGTTTTTCTCCTTAGTAAATTATTTCTTGTAGTGACAGTTAAAGGGTTAAAGGCAAATGATTGTTGACTGTAAGAGGACAGTGAAAGTGAGCGATACAGAGGGAGGGAGACTTTGCTTTTTTTATTAAAGGAAAGAAGAGAGTATTTAAGTGGCAGCTGTGAACACACGTCAAAAGAAATTTGGGTCAGTCTCTCTTCAGCTTCCAGAGATATCATTTCAGTCTCTATCGCTTTCACACATTCAAACACACACAGACGCTTAAGGCTCCCTAAGGCCTGTTCTGAGATAAATTACTTGACCCACAGTTTGTGCTTGCATTGTTGAAATATGCATTATACAATAAGATACAACAGCATATGCAAACATAACACAATACTAACTTCCTCAAACAAACCCTACCTCATTCGCACCCATTCCCTATTATGTTTTTGTTAAGTATCAATATGAAAGACAGAAGTGCATGAATGAAATGAAGGCAAGACACTACAGGTTAACAGGGTAAAGATTTAAACTAATAGATATCATCATACTTCCCTAGATGATAAATCACAGTACATTAACACAATTTTGTGTATTACAAGTTTTTTAAAATGTTATGTTTAAATATGCAAATTATGCATTGTCTAATTAAATATGCACTTATTTGCATAAACTTCCAGAAGATAAATCTGAACATTGGATAAAGCCAGGTTAAATTTTGTTGACATACTAGAGTTAAAGGTTTTAAAGGTTTTTATCACGCTATAAATAAAAAAATACTGTCAATAGACAGAAAAATATACATTTTTCACCATGTTTTTACACACACACAAACTGGAAAGGTAATTTATGTAAGTGCTACAGATTTCTGGCCCAGTGCAGGTGAAAAAAAAATTTTTTTTAATAAAATGGCTTTTAGGATATTCTGCACATGCAAATAGATCAAGTGTAGAATAAACACTTAAATGTGTAGTATGGATGTTTTCTTCTGCAGAACAAGCAATAGTTTTGCTAGTATAGTCTTGCCTTAAACAGATGAGAATTTTTAAAACAAATGCTTCTCTGTTTGAGCAGACTGTTCTGGTTCAATCTGTGTCCTGGCACAGAGCTCAAGACGGCTGACGCAAACTGACACATGGCTGGATGGCAGAGGTGACAAAACTCCATATTTGAAAAAGGAAGGAGCAGAAAAGAACAAGCCAAAGAGAGAGAGTGTGTGTGATCGAGGTTTTTGCTGAAAATTAAGTAAACAAAGCCTGTGGAAAATGAGAGATGGTACACAGACCTCTATAGATTCTATATCATAGAATGGATGTTTTTGAATTTTAGAGATGGAGGCAGTGGGTGCATTTGATGTCCGGAAAAAAAGCCTAAAATATGACACTGTCATGTGTCATAAATCGATGTGACATGGGTCTTTGTGAGAGTGGATGTCAGAGGACATAAGAGTGTGTATGAAAATGCGCACGCTCCTTTCCATAAACAGCCCTGCTGTCCTGGAGTTGAGATCCAGCTGATACATCTCTCACCCTGGATGCTGATCACTTTCTCAGTCAGCTGTGTGAACGTGTCCATGGACAAGATATAGCACAGAGAGAAGTCAACCAAAATAAAATTCTGGCATCATTTATAGTACCTCCCTTCATGTCCTTCTAAAAACGTTCTTTCTTCTTTGAAGCACAAACGATATGTTGAAGAATGTTGGCAAACAAACAGATGGTTGCCACTGACTTCCACTGTATGAACAAAAAAAAAACAAACAGTCAAAATATGATCTTTTATGTTCCACAGAAGAATTAAATCACACAGGTTTGGAATGAAATGAGGGTGAGTAAATGATGACAGAATTTTTGGTTAAACTACCCATTTAAATCCATTTTAAAGGAACAGTTCACCCAAAAATGACATTTTGACAATACATTCAATTATTCACTGTTAATCTTCCCCTCCAGTGAATTGGTAACTACAGCAAACAGATCATCGAGTCACAAGAAACAATTAAGATTTTGTGAACAAATCAAACAGACCAAATTATATGAACTTGATCAACAGATTCATTCAAAAGATTTGACTAATTCACATACATACTTTTCCCATGAACACACCATTTGACAAATTTTTCAGTGAATAACGACAGAAATTTTGATCACAAATCTTCTATAAGGCTTCAGAAGACCTGTTCTCACTAAAGACGATAAGCGTTATCTTTAATGTTTTAATAATCATTCTAATTCTATGAGAATAGAGATGTCCACACCACAACTATAACAATGACGACAATTTTTTTTTCAAGAAGATGAATGATAAAAAAAAACATTTACAGTCAATCAAAATCCACGCCACTTTCAAGAGCTTGACGTGGATACACTGGATAAAGCCAGGTTGAAAATTCTTGTTTCATGTTGCTGATGTATTAGAGTTAAAGGTTTTACCAGAGGAAATTTTGAATCTCTCTTTGTATCCTCTTTTTTTAATCTTTTTATTTCTCCTTTTACTCCATAAATCAGAAAATACTTTCAAAAGCCTGAAAAAAAAAAATACATTTCACTATGTTTTTAGGAATAAATTGTTACATAAATCAGGCAAATTATATATTAACAAACCCCTCTGTAGAAACCTTCATATATATATATATACATATATATATATATATATATATATATATATATACACACACACAAACTGG
>NW_015539863.1:1269384-1287630 GCF_001515605.1 Sinocyclocheilus anshuiensis
AAAAAAAAACATTTACAGTCAATCAAAATCCACGCCACTTTCAAGAGCTTGAGCATCTAAGGAGCCAAACAGCATAACCACAGCATGCACTTATAGCAAATAAAACGTTATCAACCATTGGTGTGAATGCTAATATAGTTATTGTTATAGCCATCTTTTTAGCTATCATTCTTGGTCTCTTAAGAAGACTAATTTGGTCACATTTTTTTTGTACAAATTTACCTTTTAAGTTTGAAAGCACTTGAGGGTAAGTAAATAACAATATTAAATGAACTGATTTCTGAGTGAGCTCATGTGTTTAGCATGTCTTCATCAATTATTTATACCCATTTGGTTACACTATATACCAATAGTCACTACATTCTACTAACTACAGGTAACTTTGCAAGTACTGTACATGTCAAGTAACTCTAATTCGAGTATTGGCAGACTGCTAGGTGAGGGTTAGGACTAGCAAACTTACGTTTCACTGACATATAATCAGATAAAGCAAAGAGTGTGCATATTTGGTGTGATGTCCGAGGATTAAAATAAAGTGTTATCTGTTTTTTCATCCGCCAGTATAATTTTCTTTATTGCCGTTTCTACCTGACTCTTGCCTTCAAATGCATGCATGTTACCACACATCTCTCCATTAACATCCTCAGTCATTCTTTTGGCTCTATATTGAAGAATTAGGAAGCTAAAAGCAGTCTGTCTGAGTGAGTCTGTGGAGTGATGCTTTGGAGTAAATACAAATCAATACTGCCGTGCTAACTCAATTTCCTGTTAGCGTGAGGCTACATACAGCATTTCACTGAATTAAAGAGAGTCAGACAGGATGTGCAATTGTATCTAACGTAATATAATTGAATATGGAAAGCCTGTCTGCTTATTTGAGCATGTAGCAAAAGATGCTACGAGGTGAATGGAGATGATAGACTGTGACTAGCATTGTATTGAGACCATTAGGTTTTAGAAGCTTCTCTTGATTGAATCTGTTGCGTGTCCCTGAAAAACAAGCATGTGGTTCATTTCTGACAAACGGGAAAAAATGAGCGATAAAGTGAGGCTTGTATCTGATGTAACGTTGTTGCATGTTGAACTCCACAGCACTCGTCTGCATGTTTGTTCATTTCCAGCTATTCATCCAGTTCACCCTGTTCCATGTTCTTCATCTGTAACCTCTCAACATCTCTTCTTCCTCTACTGCATAAAGAAAATGTTTTTTGTATTGTAATTAGACAGCAATTTCTGAGCACAGAGTTGCTCTGCACACAAGTATGAGCTAATCTCAGTAATTAATCCTCATTTACTTAGATCCTCGGTAGAGACCATCACCTCTGCTTTCTGCATATTCTCTCTCTCTCTCAAAATGAATCTATCATTGTAATCATATTCGCTTTTTGGCCAAGAATAACTTGTTTTCACTCCCTTGTTTAGCAGTAAGTGGATTCTCCAATGAGTGTCTCATTGTCAAAATCATTACACTGTATTGAAACATTGAATGTATAAATACGATAAAATATGCTGTTGGTCCTCTGTGTGCTGCCATAACACCACTGACCTGCCAAAGCATGGACCCCCTGAAGGTTTCTTGTGGTCTTGGCACCAAGACGTTACCAGCCAATCCTTCAAGTCATGTAGGTTGCGAGGTGGCCACCGTGCATCAAACTTTTTGGTCCAGTGCATCCCAAAGATGCTCAATTGGATTGAAATCTGGGCAATGTGGAGACCAAGGAAACACCTTGAACTCTACATTCCTCAAATCATTCCAGAGCAATGTGCGCAGTGTGGCAGGATGCATTATCCTGCTGAAAGATGCCACTTCCATCAGGAAACACTATTGTCATAAGGGGGTACCTGATCTCCAACGGTGTTTAGGTAGGTAGCATGTGTCAAATTCACGCCCACATGAATGGCCAGACCCAGAGTTTCCCAGCACGCCATTGCCCAGAGCATCAAACTCCCTCCACTGGCTTGTTATCATCCCACAGTGCATCCTGGTGCCATCACTTCCCCAGGTAAACAGTGTACACTACACAGCTGTCCACATGATGTAAAATAAAATGGGACACATCAGACTTTTTCCACTGCTCCAAGGTCCGGTTCTGATTCTCACATGCCCATTGTAGGCACTTTCGATGGTGGACATGAGGTCATCACTCTGATTGGTCTGCAGTGTGTGTTGTGGCACATTCCTCCCAAAACCATCATTAAAATTTTGTGGGACTTGTGCCACAGTAGACTTTCTGTTGGCTTAGACCAGACGGGATAGCCTTCATTGCCCTCACCGGTTTGTAGTTTGTCCCTCCTCAGAACACTGATGGTAAATTCTCATCACTGTTCACTGAGAGCAACCCAAAAGCTTTGCTGTTTCAGAGTTCCAACCCTAACTGAACACCTGAACCAGCTAATCAAGGTCTACAGACTCAGTAGAAACTTCCAGGAAAGTGTGTCAGAGCTGGTTGGAGCTAAACTCAGAACATGGACCCTCCATGAGCAGGACTGGACAGCCCTGTATATACATATCCATTTGTAACTGTATGTTTTGTTTTATAGGCAAAAAAGTCCAAAATGGTCCAATGCCAAAATAATACCAGAAAGACATCAGTCATGGAATGTTATAGTGAGTTTGTGGATAAATACCAGCAGTCACAGGTCATTAAGCCATCAATGTTCCAAAGTTTCGTCGTCAAAGACCCTTAGTAGAATTTATTTTCACAATATATTGCATCATGTCATAGGGAATTAGGGAATGGAATGAGACGGAGCCGAAGTGTGTGTCTGCACCGACCGATACATGCCACCCTCTTTCACCAAACAATGAGGAAAAGCATGGCAACACAGAGGACAAAGCCTGGTTGATTGCTCTTTGTGGTGTGGAGCGCTCTCCGTTTTTCAACCCCACGAAAGCTACAGACTTAAAGCTGATGTGACAAATTACAGAGGCAGTCTCACAATGCCTTCCATTCTCAAGCCCTTCCAGATATGAGAAATGGTCGTACCACATCTCTTTCTGTAGTGGGTATCTGTTTGCCTCAGCTTTCGTCCTGTTTCATTTATTCAAAGTATTTACTGTCTGAGGAAACGAGAGCTGTGGTGAGGTCTGGACTGACATGGGCAGCCATGTGTAAACAGAATCCTTCATTAAGATAAAACGCAAGAGGCAGGTCTGATAAATGCAGCAGATAAATGGCTGTGGATATTTGTCTTGGCTGTGGAAAGCGAGGTTTCATCATGGCAGCACTTGCTGGTTTCTAAGTCTTGCTCTTTTCTTTTTCCGTGTAGCTTTCTTGACTCTTTGTTTAGATTATTTTGGATGTTTTCATCTGCCTTCTTCAGTTGAAACTTCTTTAATCTGTAAAGGAATAGTTTAGCAATTTATTCATCCTCATGTTGTTCTAAACCTGTATGACTTTCTGTGGAAAATAAAAAATATATATTTTAAGAAATATTTTGAGATGGAAGTCAATGGTGACCAAAATGCTTTGGTTACCAACATTCTTCAAAATATCTTCTTCTGGATCTTGTTTTCCTTTTTGCCATCACAACTAATGCCATGTTTTCTTATCTCTCACTGTTGTCATGTAGACCAACAGTGTGTTGACCCTTACTGGGTTGGTTTCCTCTGTTCATTTATTATTTAGAGCCCATTCTAGTGGACATCTGTCCATGCCATGTCCATGCAGGAAATGAAGACATAGAAATCAGGCACAAGTCATAGGAGTTTAAAGATATCACCAGACGCCCTCCTGATGGGACCACAGCATCAATTATTCACCATCTTCCAGTATTTCAGCACCCAATCAACAGCTACGATTAATTTTTATCCAGCCTTTTATTCTTCAAGACTGCAAACATATGCAGGAAAATAAGCAGGCAAGCCACTACCGTCCCAGTTTGTCTATGACCTGAATCGCCTGTCTGCATAAACACTAGTGGATGATGCTAATTAAGGCAGGAGAGAAAGTCTTATTAGTATGAAAACCGAGATAGAAAAAGTTTTGAAAATAGCAGAAATGTGACTGCATAACAGGGAAGGTTAGTGAAAGTCAGCCAGTATTCAGTGAGATATCTGAAAGATAATTTTTTTCATAGAATAGTGACTCCAGTTTGAATAGTCGACTCCCTAAAGAGACTGAATGAGGGATGTTTAAGCCCTCAGCCAAAAGCAACTTTGGATTCAAATGAACAAAGCAGAAGGTTTTGGTCACTGCGACCTAAAATCAATTTTATCTTAAAAATAGCGATGTTTTTGAGTGGCTTTCAATCATGACTGACAAAAAAAAACTGCTGTGACTCAGTCTTTAGTGGAACTGGGTAGACGGATGGGGAGTGAGACTGAAAGACAGAGAGAGCGAGTGAGTGAGTGAGTGAGGGAGTAAAGAGATGATAAATGCTCTGACAAATTAGGTTAAAGTATTAGTCTGGCTTGCGCTGGATGTAGCACTGGTAGAATAAATATGACAGAATGAACGCAGCCAAAGTTTGTTATCGAAATGCAAGTACAGGGCAGCTGTGATGCAGTCAGTGACAAATTGATGTCAGAGGCTAGCATAATAAAAATCATTTACCGTTGCCGTAGTTACCCAACCCTCAGTCATGCATGCCACAATAACACTAATAACTGAATGGCAAGGTTAAATAGACATGTGCACGCACATGCATTTGTTTTTGTAGATTAAACCAATATATTTTGGACAATATTTTTATGTTTCAATGTTAAGATATATAAATGATACATTGGCTAATTCATACATTGTCCCCCTTTTATAATATGTTTTTTTTTTATCTCTAAATAGGTCTCTTGTTTTTGATTACCTCTTTTTCTCTCTGATTTTCTCACTTACACGCTGTGTTGAAGGCATCTGCTTTTTTGAGCGATTTCAGCATGTGGGTGCTGATATTATCTCCCATCAGCCCTACATTGTCTTTCAGCTGCTAATTAGCCACCATTGTAGTTTTGTGGCCAATCAGAGATCTTGCTGTCCGGCGAGAGTTGCTTTATTTACATCAGATAAAAGGCATAATGGGATGGGATGGATTGTGGCGATGCACATTATGATCCAAAATCTGAGCTCCTGTGCCAACTGAACAACTGGTGCAATACCATTAGGGTTATTAATTTTGATAAGATAAGCCTTGTAATGATTCATAACCCCCTAAATCTCATCTCATCCGTGAATAATTTCGAGGGAACATCGGTTTATTATCTGTTAGTAGTACACATATGTTCCCTGGCTTTCATTATGCTCTGACTCTCTTGATTAGGTATAGCGTATAACGTAGCAATGGATATTTAACCTCTGAGGCCTGCGGAAGGCGTTGGAGAACACAGGCAGCCGGTGTGAATAACACAGTAAATTGCCGCAACGGTCTGTAATCGAAGTGCACAAACAAACAGGCTGTGATGAATGCAATTTTCATAATTTTCAGATAAGATTGCCGTCTTTTATTCGGTAGCATTCTGTATCGCTAACATCATTGTCTGCGGAGTTCTTCTGCTTTTCCAGTCCTCGTGGTAATTTTGCCCCATCGTTTGTTAGCTAGCAGGCAGCAATATGGCTGTGTGTCCAATTGGAGTGGCCAATATCCACATGAAGATCTGTGTCTTTGTTTATGCTGTGGGCACAATTGTCTTAGTTTGATTTCATCGGAGTGGACGTTCATTAGTGAGAGGACAGCAGACTCATATGCATTGTTGAACAATCAGGAAGAATTTAGCGCCTATAATTACAGACTTGAAGAGAAAATCGAATCTTCTTTGAAATAAGACATTGTAACATTGTAAGATATAAAGTCTGGGGTATACACTAAAGTTTAAAAGTTTGAGGTTAAGAATGTTTTCATTTATAGAGTTAAAACAGTAATATTTGGAAATATTATTACAATATAAAATACTGTTTTGTTTCAATATCTATTAAAATGTAATTTATTACTGAGATGGCAAATCTGAATTACTCCAGCAGCCATTACTCCAGTCACATTATTCTTCTTATTATACAGAGCCACATTATTCTTCAGAAATCATTCTAATATGCTGATTTGTTTATGATTATTACTATTATTAATGATAAAGATGTTAAATATTGATTAATATTTTGTGAAAATGTTAGAAAATAAATTAAATAAATGGTGTTACTGTCACATTTGATCAATTTTATATCCTTGCTGAATTAGGGTATTAATAAATAACCTAATAAAAAAACACTTACTGACCCAAACCTTTTAGACAGTGGTGGATATATTCACACTTACATCACATTGTGAGAAATTAAATCATATTGAGAGATAAAGTGTCACAAATGAAAGCTATAAAGTCAGAATTTCAAGAAATGTATTCTTGGAACATTGTTACACTGTGAGATATAAAGTCACAGTTATGAGAAATTATGCCATAAAGATATAAAGTTGCAGTTACCTTTATATTTTGAATACTCTGAAGCAGAAATATATTTCTATATACTGTATGTATTCTATATGTACTACATACATACAGAGTGTAAATCACTTAGAGCTGTTTTAATAAGTATATTATAGTTCAGTAATGCACTGCAAAAACACAAAAGAGGTCAGGAAAAGCGACATTGTAATGCCTCACCAGTTATTTAACACTCTTACTACAAAAAGCACACTATCATTTATTTAATTAAGCTCTTAAGTCTATCATTTGAATAGTTTAACATTAATTGTCCCACAAGAGCCACTCGGTGCCTGCGGTGTGCCTAGCCGCACTGTCCCACCTTTCCTATTTTGTTGCGCAAACTAAAAACCTAACTTGCTTTATTGACTGTTGTAATCTCTCCGGACTGCTCAGTGTTTACTGACTAATAGCATGAGGGGAAGGTTATGCATTAGTGATGAAATCTGAAAGCTCAGTGGTTGAAAGTCTTCGGCGATACTTGCTTTTCAGTCTTAACAGTGAATAGACTTTGTACTGATAAAACAAAAGCCTGAGAGAAATAACAGACATGCTGCATCTTTTATAAGCAAATGTTTGTGTCATATTAGCTTAATCTCTTTTTTAAATGGATTTTGGGGAGGTGATTTGGAAGCTTTTGCCTGGCGTGACTCTTATTTTAGTTTGGCCGGTCCAAAGTTAGTAGGACGAGTGTAAAAGCAAACATTTGCGACTAAAAAAAAAATAGGGCTGTTCATGTTCATGCAAAACGCAAGCAAAACAAAACCTTTAATAAAACTTTCAGAAAACAGTAGCCAATATAATTGCCAGGTTACAGATGCAGCCCAACTAATTCATTCAAAACGCCTGGATTTCACCACTACACAGCGACCTTCCTTTGTGTGTCAAAGTCACGCATAATGTTTTCAATTATTTGAGGTCCTTTATTTCCCACACTCCTGCCATATGGTGACCTTCAGATGAGAGAGAAGCGCCAGCACGGCGTAGCAGTAATGCTTAGGCAGGAAGCGCAGCGGAAACAGGTGAGAACAAACACACATGTGCACTTTGAGTGACAGGAGCACAGAAGCGACATGTTTCAATCAAAGCCGTAACATGTGGCGACGCTCAAGGTGTCAGCATCTGACAGACGTCATTTATAAACACGCTAATTAATTCAAGCATAAAAACTTTAATGAGGGAGAAGGCGCAGGTGTGTCACTTACACCGCTGGCTGATTACAGACAGTAAATCAGACGAAGACAATAAAACACATGGAACACAACCTGATTAACAGTAACAGAAACACTCTCAAATCAAAATGGCAGCAGCATACTTTTACAAGCAGATCATAAACCACTGGCAGTGCTACAGTAGTATATTTATACAGATGTTGAGGAGTTGAGAGAGCACTTGTAAAGTGACTGCAAATAAGCAGATGCAACACATACAGTATACAGTGAATATACAGTATATACACTACTCTTCAAAAGTCTGAGGTAAGATTTTTTTTTACTTTTATCTAGCAAACATGCATTAAACTGATCAAAAGTCCCAGTAAAGGCTTTTATAATGTTACAAAAGATTTCTATTTCAAATAAATACTGTCCTTTTGAACATTTTAGTAGCACTGAGATACTATTATACACTGCTCAAAAAAAAAATTTAAAGGAACACTTTTTAATCAGAGTATAGCATCAAGTCAATTAAACTCCTGGGATATTGATCTGGTCAGTTAAGTAGCAGAGCATACAGTATACAGTGAATATACAGTATATACACTACTCTTCAAAAGTCTGAGGTAAGATTTTTTTTTACTTTTATCTAGCAAACATGCATTAAACTGATCAAAAGTCCCAGTAAAGGCTTTTATAATGTTACAAAAGATTTCTATTTCAAATAAATACTGTCCTTTTGAACATTTTAGTAGCATTGAGATACTATTATACACTGCTCAAAAAAAAAAATTAAAGGAACACTTTTTAATCAGAGTATAGCATCAAGTCAATTAAACTCCTGGGATATTGATCTGGTCAGTTAAGTAGCAGAGTGGGTTGTTAATCAGTTTCAGCTGCTTTGGTGTTAATGAAATTAACAACAGGTACACTAGATGGGCAACAATAAGACGACCCCCAAAACAGCAATGGTTTTACAGGTGGAGGCCACTGACATTTTTTTACCTACTCATCTTTTCTGACTGTTTTTCACTTTTTTTGCATTTGGCTAGGGTCAGTGTCACTACTGGTAGCATAAGGCGATACCTGGACCCTACAGAGGTTGCACAGGCAGTCCAATTCCTCCAGGATAGCACATCAACATGTACCATTGCCAGAAGGTTTGCTGTGTCTCCCAGCACAGTCTGAAGAACATGGAGGAGATTCCAGGAGACTCTAGGAGAGCTGGATAGGGCCGTAGAAGGTCATTAAACCAATAAGCAGGACTGGTATCTGTTCCTTTGTGCAAGGAGGAACAAGATGAGCACTGTCAGAGCCATACAAAATGACCTCCAGCAGGCCACTGGTGTGAATTTCTCTGACCAAACAATCAGAAACAGACTTCATGAGGGTGGCCTGAGGGCCTGACGTCCTCTAGTGGGCCCTGTGCTCACTGCCCAGCACCATGGAGCTCCACTGGCATTTGCCATTGAACACCAGAATTGTCAGGTCCGCCACTGGTGCCCTGTGCTGTTCACAGATGAGAGCAGGTTCACTCTGAGCACATGTGACAGATGTGAAAGGGTCTGGAGAAGCCGTGGAGAACGTTATGCTGCCTGTAACATCGTTCAGCATGACCGGTTTGGTGGTGGGTCAATGATGGTCTGGGGAGGCATTTCCATGGAGGGACGCACAGCCCTCTACAGGCTAAACAATTGCACCCTGACTGCCATTGGGTATCGGGATGAAATCATTGGACCCATTGTCAGACCCTGCACTGGTGCAGTGGGTCCTGGGTTCCTCCTGGTGCACGACAATACCCGGCCTCATGTGGCGAGAGTTCCTGGAGGATGAAGGGATTGATACCATTGAATGGCCCCCACACTCGCCTGACCTAAATCCAATAGAACACCTCTGGGACTTTATGTTTCGGTCCACCCGACGCTGCCAGGTTGCACCTCAAACTGTGCAGGAGCTCAGTGATGCCCTGGTCCAGATCTGGGAGGAAATGCCCCAGGACACCATCCGTCGTTTCATTAGGAGCATGCCCCAACCTTGTCAGGCATGCATACAAGCAAGTGGGGGCCATACAAACTACTGAGTACCATTTTGAGTTGATGCAATGAAATTTCAGCAAAATGGACTAGCCTGCTGCATCATTTTTTCACTTTGATTTTTGGGGTGTCTTTGAATTCAGCCCTCTGTAGGTTGACAATTTTCATTTCCATCAAATGATGTGGCATCCTTTCATTCCTAACACATTACCTAGTCCATATCAGTATAGATATCCTGCATGATATTTTTCCCCAATGAGATCTGATGGTTTTTCAAAGTGTTCCTTTAATTTTTTGAGCAGTGTAGTTTTTGTTGATATTTTGAATTAGATTTTATTTTATTTGCTGTTCATGTTAATTTTAGTTTAAGTTTTAGCATTTTCTAAACATGTCTATATAGATTTTCATTTTAATCTTTATCATTTTTATTTCAGTTTTAGTTTATTTATTTCAGTAAGTTAAACTACATGAAAATGAGAAATATTGCCTTGGAAATACGCTAAAATAAAATATTCCAGTTTATTTAAGTTAACATTTATTTTAATTTAACAAACAAAAAAAGAATGTTTTTATGGTTTTAGTTTTAGTTAACTAATTATTTAATATATTAAAATAGAGAACAGTTATTACTGTATTTTTTATAAAATATATGCAGCCTTGGTGAACCTCAAACTTTTGAAAGCTAGTGTACTATATGAACCATTTAACTTTATTTCCATGTCACAAAGACTTTAGTATGTTACATGTTTTGATGAGAGGCAGAGTGCATGATTGCCATTTTAAAAACAGCCATGAAATGCAGATGGCTGTTAAGTGATTCATAATCTACATAAAATGTAAACTATAAATATTTAATATCAAACTGGATGACAATATTCAATGTGTATGCTCTCCTACTATTATGCATTATTCAACGACTTCGGAGTGTTTGGAATGCTGGGTAAGTTTTGTATCCAACTATAAATAGGCACAAGATTCTCTTGAAAAAAAAAAAACACGTGGTAGACCATTAGGATTGTAATGACTAATTCAGCTCACTTCTGAACAGCCACTTTCATTACATGGAGGTTTGATAAGTTCTAAACAGATCAATGCAATTGAGAGCGTCATTGTCTGGTAGTGTCTTCAAACTCCGCTGGCACAAAAACAGAGGAATGAGAATGAGGGAAAACAGCAGGGCTATTTTTGTACCCAACTATAAAAAGGCCACACAATTCTCTTGAGTCAAAAACATGTTTGGTAGATCTTGAAGCACATCAGTATCAAAATGATCAAAATAGAACCAAAAATAGTTGAACTGAATTAAAAATTACTTCTTGTAAGATTACTTTACAGTAAGGTTCAATTTGTTAACATTAGCCAATGCATTAGGTATCATGAACTAACAACCTTTTTGGTGTTGATTTATAAAAATACAGTACAACTGTTCATTTCATAGTTATTTCAATAATTAACGTAACGTGAAATGTTAAAAATGTGTTAAATTTGTAGAAATGAACTTTAACCTAGACTAACTAATGCTGTAAAAGTATTGGTAACTGTTCATTATACCTAACAGATTAGAGTTGTGTTGTAAGTACATTATGGAAGTGCACTTTTTTTTCTCCTGGAAGCACAAGATCCTTTTTTTTCGGATTGTGATGCACATCTGACTATGAATGTGTATCCAACTGTTGTTTCACTGGAAGATCTATTTATGATTTTTTAACTGAAAATTATGAGGCCAAAAAAAAACAAAAAAAACTGCATGGACGAATCGTTCACAATATGATTAATATTAAGAATTTAGAAAATAGGGTAAAATTCTATTTCATGCCAACTTTAACTAATGCTAATGTTACCATTCCACTTATCTCAGAACAACCAGTTTCAAAATATGAAGATTTAAGATGATACTGGAACATTGTTGTCTAGTAGTGTCTTTTTCAACCTCATTGAGAATAAAAACAGATATGAGAATGAAGAGGGAAATGCATATTATCATGCAAAAGCCTAAAACAATCATTAATGTTCAATAATACTGAATTATATGGTTCTAAATTGAAGGATAAAGGCTCAATGCAACCTATGGCAAACAGCTGTAGTTGTGCGCAAAAAAAGTCTTTACATCCAATGTTTGACCCACCAGTTTACCTCAGTTTAAACATTTACTGTACTTACTCTCCATGTCCTGAGTAGTACATCCAACTTCCTTACTGAGAACCAACTGAGCTTTTGTGGGGTGATTTGGTCTTGGTTTTTCCTCATGCACAATGGAAGAGCAACAGACAAGTGTCTCGTCTTTCTGTCTCTGTATGTCTCTCTTAATTGTCTTCTTTCAGAAAGCGTCCTGTTTTGTTGAGAACAGTACTTAGTTCATTAATGAGGTTTTTTGGCAACTGCGCACCTCTGCTGGGCAACACAGCCTTCTTGTGTGATAGCTGGGTGAGAGTGCTGGGGTCTTGTTGAAGTGATGGTCTACGCAGAGACTGGAGTGTGTCATCAATCACCATTTTAAGCCCGGAGACACTCGGAGTTCCTTCACTGCTTGCCAATTTATGCATCAAGTCCGGTTGGTTGCTCACATCTGTGGTCATCTGGTTTCGTGTATTTGAACCTTCTATACTTGTAGTGAGGACTGACTTCCCTTTAGCCTGCAGAACAGGGGGAAGTACATGGCTATACATGGCTATATGAGTCAAAGGCTGTTTTGTATGCAGTGGATAAACTTGATGCCCAATTCCAACAACCATTTTTCTGGACAAGACGACATGGATATGGTTTAACTGACAACAAAGATGGAGATCAGAGCTGATCTACTGCAAACAGTGCAGGCCTTTAGAAGTGTTCATTGAAGCACAAAAGTCATTAAGCAACATTAAATGAAAAGGTTTGTTAAGTATTTGTGACATTTATGTGAGTGTAGAGCAGGTTTAGTGCTGACCTCTCTCTGATGTTTGGCTGTGCTGGTCTTTGCAGTGCTGTAAGTGGATGTTCTTCCTCTGCTCAGGTTATAAGGTAACGATGCACTCTGCTTTAGGTCTTTAGGCCATAAGTCACTGGCATGCTGCAAACACATTTACATTTAAGCATTTACAAGTTGCTTTTTTCCTACTTTGTGTTTAAGATTTACATTTGATCAGTCTATGCAGAATCAAACACATGATCTTGTTGATGTCAACGCAATGCTCTACTGTTTGAGCTGAAAGAAACAGGGCAATTTCTAGGCAATCAAATATTTTACAGGTGAACGTTACTAGAAAAACCCTATAGGAAATAGCAGTGTTCGCTAGACAGCAAAGGTACAGAAACTTGTCATAATGTCTACTCCACCATAAAAAGTTTGGGTTGATTTTTTTTTAAAGAAATACTTCAATTCAGATCGGTACATTAATCACTGATGAAAAGTGATATTAAAGGCATTTAAAATGTTACAAAAAGAATTTTCACATTTCTATTCTTCAAAGAATCCTTGAAAAAAATGTATAATGGTGTCCACAAAAATATTAAGCAGCACAACTGTTTTCAACACAAATAATAATAAGAAATGTTTCTTGATTACTAAATAAGCATATTAGAATGATTTCTGAAGGATTGTGTGATACTGAAGACTGGAGTTATAGCTGCTGACAATTCACCTTTGAAATCAGGAATAAATTACATTTTAAAATATATCAAATTAAAAAAACAGTTATATATATTTCACAATAAATGCAGCCTTGATGAGCATACAAGACCTATTTCAAAAACATTAAACAATCTTACTAACAGCTAACGTGTGAACGATAGTGAATGATGTCAGCTGAACATTAATATTAACACTTGACGTGACTATAAATAGTTAAACATATGCAAGAACAAAAAGACATTCACAATATGCAAGTATGCAAATATATGTAGGAATAAGACTATAACGAATAAGACTAAGGAATAAGAAATTAGTATGCAAATATTACGGTGACATCATCACTTCCTTTTGAATGCTAAGCATTCTATATTTTCGAACTCAACAAAGTTTAGTAAATAGTAAATTATTTAGTAAAACTCCTTTATAATAATGTTTTAAGGAATATCATTACTGCCTTCCAAGCACTGTATTTATATTAACTAGGATTTGATTAATTCTCATGACATTTCTAGGCCTGAAAGTCAGACTTTTACCTGATATTTTGATATTTTCCATGACAGTGGGAACTTAGGAAGAAATAGTTTCATACAGAAAATGTATACCTTACTTTTTAAGCTTTGAGTCTCAGGCAAGTGAAATGTTTAAAACTTCCATATATTCTCAAGCAGGTCTAACTAACACTAACTTTTTGACCTTAATGATGTAGGAACAAATGTGCTGGAACATTCTGGACCTATTCCTGAGCTGAACACTCACTAAGACAGTTCATACTTTCCACTGTGACTTTATGGCCTTTGAGTTGTTCTTCACGTCTACATCCTCATTTTAGCAGCAGAAGGTCTCATCTGCCTGTTCCTTTACGTACCCAGCACTGCTCGCCAGTTTCTATGGAAACCATGCCAAGCAGAATGCTGGGTGAAATGGAAGCAGCGAGAGGTTAGAAGAGTCTCAGTGCACAGAGTATCAATTAATCTACCTGCATGGACTGCACAACCGCTTTTAGTACATGTACAGTAATAATGAGACACAACAATACGTACACTGAATTATGGTACATGCCCTCCACTCCTCGTTTACTCTACCGCTTGAAGAAAAAAAAACCCGCAGCACCTCTCTGCGCCCCACCTCCCCGGAAGAGGAAAAAAATTAAGAGCCGAAGCGCTTTATTTTTCTTCCTCGTATCAGTTCAAAGCCACAAAAGCAAGAATAAACCTCGACAATGAAAACAGCGAACCTGTGGGAAGTAGATAAGGGTGAGGCATTAGGACCGAAGACGGGCAGGAAAATCTGAGAAGGTTAGAGGATTGGAGGAGAGATCTAAACAATGGCTAAATCATCTACTACAGTACTTCTCTGCCATCTCTTGCCTTTGGTTTAAGTTATTAATAGTGAATCAGCTGAGTCAGGCCCTCTGTATGTAGTAGCGCCCGGCTTGTCTAAAGAAGAGTCTGCTGGAACCAGTGTTATTGTGGCAGTCTGCATGACCTTATTTCAGCTAAAAGACCTTCCCGGATAATGTGATTTATACTCATGGAGGATGACCTTGAAAACATTCCCTCAATTCTTAGGGCTAGTTTTCATCTAACTTTCTCTGGGAAAAGGAAATGCAGTGTTATAAAAAAGGACATATCATGGCCCTTGTGAAAAAGAAGCAGCACACTTCAGCATCCTAAAATTAGTACAAATAATATAATACTGAGAGACTTAAGTGTGAACAGAATGTAATGTTAACAGCATGCTAATTGCAATAAAATGAAAATGTATTATATTCTAAATTTACATAAAACCTTTGAGTGCTTTTAGACCCAATTATGTAGGACATCTTTATATGTAATTTCATAATTCCCTCTATTGTTTTTTAAATATGGTTAAAGTTTAATGCCAAATGTACTGGCAGTCATTGATGAAAAACTAATATAACACTAAATATACTTTAATGCCATTTTTACTGAAACAGGTATGTGTTCTGTATTATATTTGTAATTACACATTTGCGATAATGAAGTTACAATTTAGTTAATTTAAAATATATAAACTTAAATATATTGAATAACACAGTACCGTTTAAATATAATCAAGTGCTTTACATATGCTTTAGTATGTCAGTCAACACATCAACATAAATGTGCTTCATTAAAGCGGATGATTTACATGTAATTTAAAGCAAAACTCTTAACTTGACATTATTACAAATTGCACTTTTTAAAACATAACAAAAAACATTTGAAGCATAGCTGTGAAAGTGTACTATCTTTAAGAACACGTAAGTTCTGGCCTTTATTTTATTAACATTACATCTGTAAGTGCAGTTTAAAAATGTACTTTTAAATGTTCTTTTCATTTAAAGTACGTTACAATGCACATTTGATACAGTTAATCACACTTCTTTTTCACCATGAAGTACAGCTATGGTATCAGATGGTAATACCATGTATTTACAAGGTACTCCGAAGTACTTTACCTTCTAGAATACCTTCTATCTCCAAAAAGAAAAAAACATGGTAATATCATGGAACTTTATGAAGCTACAAAAAATGCCTCATTTTTCGTTGCTAAATTTGAAATAAACAGCAACTAAGTGCCAGATGTGGAACAGTACCCGTCTAAAAATTACATTATAAAAAACTCTTCCCATGGCCATTTGTAACAATGTTAACTGCACATTATGAGCACTTAGAAAATGAAGAAAGCTCACCTTCACTCTGATAATGGAGGTGACCCAGTCCTGCTGAGAATCATTCCCTTTACAGCAGAAATACCTTTTTCAGGGAGGATGCAAAGGCACATATTCAGAACACTGAGGCACTCAAGTGTCCTATTTGAAATTCAGTCATGCAGTTCCCTTTCATGGGAACTTCGAACTGCGTCCTCTAGGGGGCGCTATGGGGGGGGGGAACGCCTCGTCGTGACCCGTGTCTGAAGCATACATTGAAAAAACACCAACTCGTTGGCCGGCGACAGCCATGACGTCACTACCGGTGCGACTAAAGTATAAATAGACGCCGGGAGCATCACATCATTCTCTTCTTCGTCTTCATTGACTGTTTTGTTTGAAGCGTGCATTTCCAAGGAAAAAGTAAGAGCTATCTCTATTTATTATGGCGAGCACTAGCAGAGCATTTAGAAGGTGTGTGCATCCATGTTCCCTACTCAGGGAACCATGGTTACACAAGTAACCTGAGACGTTCTGTAGTTCAAGTACTAAGCTGTACAAAACCGTTTCAGGCAGAAATATTAAAAAAATAATCTATTATTCAGTTCCAGATAAATGTTTTTCCTAAAAACCATGCTGAAGCGTGTGATTGACTGTGCAATTAGGAACAGAGTTAATTGCACTTACCACTGCTGCTTTTCAGTATAAACAGTAAAACCCCAACTGTTGAAAATTAGTCAGAAAAACAACAACAGAAAGTATTCCATTAGTTTCGCAGCATTACATTCAGGTTCTCCACATCAATGTACAACTATATTCAGCTTTTCCTGATGGAGCCACAGCCTGACCCCTTGAGAACCTCTAAAGTGCTAAGATACCATTAAATCCAGCTTAACTTTCACAGTCAGCTGACAAGCCTAATAGAAAAGATGACCTATTTTGCTTGTGTAAGAGAATTATACTTCACACTCTTACAGATGTTTTGCTGACCTACTTCTCGTTAATTTATTAAATTCATGGTTCATGGTCTAAATGGTTCAAACTAAATTCTGATCTTACACACAGCATTTTAGTCATTGTAGCTGACAAACAGCTGTTATTTCCACACAAATGGTCACGCAATGAGCGTTAAAATGTGTTTCTTCAACCTCTGGCACTTTGTCCCTGATGTTTTGTTGTTGTTGTTTTTTTTAAGAAGAAAAAAAAAGCATTTATTGCCTTTTATATATTGATTTTATTGCTTCACTCTGAAAACCCAGTATAAAATATGAACTTGAATAACTTGATCTTATAAAATAATGAAATACAACATTTCAATATGTATAATGTGCAAATGATTTATATTAATTAATACAACTGTCTCCCACTTTTGACGTCACTTCCACCACAACAAATACTTTTACTTCAATTACAGTTTCTTCAAAAGTGCCAGTGAAGAGCTTGACTGAGATGAAATATGATCATTCAAGGAAAATATTACATGTAATAAAGGCATCACATTTTGTTTGGTTTCCAATTAAGCTGTACAGTCATTTTGTGATGTGTGAAAATATTACCAAATTGTGTGTGCATTAGTTTACAAAAAAACTAAAAACCTATCAATAAAATTAGCCTTAGAAAACAGCCTGTCACAGGACTTATTTAAATTGTGGCCACCTTTGATAAATTCATTTTTTTCATGGCCACCAGTGGCGCCTGTAGGTGTACGGCTGTACGCACTGTGCGTACCATGAGCGCTCAGACTGACCTGAGATTTGCCCCGCACACATTTCAGCAGTTATCGTGTGTCCTGTATTTCTGTTGACTGAACCAGCCATGCCATTATTTATGAATTTATCAGTCTTTTGCATGCCAAAGTCAATTTCTGCATAGAAATATTACGCCAAATAGAAGCAGAAAATCGTCCTATACGCACTTTCATGAGATCGGGTTAGCCTACAACAATTAATTTGTTGGCTATTTTACAAATGGGAATACAACGAATTCATGACAATGTTTTACATTCAAGCTACCAATAAAATTCATAGTGAAAAGTACTTTAAAAGCGTCTTGAATGCAATAAAGTAACCTACATTTTAAAGCTGTTTTTAAAGCATTTGCTGCATGGATAAAAAAAAAAAAAGGCTAATAAATAATTCACATATCAGACAAAATTGCATTGCAGCAAATTATTTAAATTTTAAGGTATTCAGAACAGAGCAACATACAAATCAGAAAATATAAGCAGCTATACAATTATAGGACAAAGTTTTACATATATGCCATTATAATCTGTGCTTTATTTTTTAATTGTACAGAATTATAAAATAAAACGCAAATTATAATCGGGCCTGTTTTAGGCTTTTCCTTATTTTTATATTTTAGACATCCATCAATTATGGTGATGAAAAAAAAAA
>NW_015539863.1:1288804-1290025 GCF_001515605.1 Sinocyclocheilus anshuiensis
GAAATGCATCTTTATGGATTACATAATGAAAGAGTTTCTATTTTCTAATTAAATTATTTCGTTTTAAAGTAGTAATTTAAAGCTTTCTATATATTTTTATCATGTCTGTGAGGCAATTCGCTGAATTTAGGTTCATCATTGTGAAGCGCTCCTGCTCAAGACCGAGACAGCAGAAAGTGTTTGTTTTCTTTATTTTATAAAAGCACGTTTGGTCCCACTTTATATTAAGTGGCCTTAACTACTATGTACTTACATCAATAAATAAGTACAATGTACTTATTGTGTTCATATTGTATTACAAAACACTTTTGCTGCTATTGAGGTGTGATACGAGTAAGGTTAGGGACAGGTTTGGTGGTATGGGTAGGTTTAAGGGTGGGTTAAGGTGTAAGGGATGGGTCAACAGTATTTTAAGCTTTCTATAGATATATTTATCAAGTCTGTGAGGCAAGTATTCACTGAGTTTCAGTTCATGTTTTTAAGTTCTCCTGTTCAAGACCGAGACGGCAGAAAGCACTAAAGTGGGTTTTTGTTGATATTGTGAGTGCACACAATTAAAAGTAGACCCAGTTTACAGTTTAGAATGAAGAATGATTCTTACCTTTATGAGCAAAAATGACTGGTATTTTAAGTGGTTTCCACTGTTAGAAAAAAATGCAAGTGATCGCGCTGGCGCCTCCATGTCCTGCAGAGCGCGCTTCAGCTTCCACTCCAAACGATTGGAAATGCGTCTAACAGCGCACATTTATCTAGGTTAAACATTTAAACTAACATTGTGATATGCTTGAACTGTTTTATATCTATAGATTTTATTTTAGGCAAGTCGTGATGATTCGAGAAGGCTAAATTGATCAAACATATAGGCTATGATCAATTCACTGTCTGCCGCTGGCCGCTTGGTCCTTACTTTAAAAAAAAATAAAAAACTTACATTTAACGAACAAAAAATGCTCCAAACGGTTTTCTAAATTAACTTTATAAAAAAATGAAATGAAATATAATCACTTTTCCATTACATACAAAACTTAACTATTTTAATAGCTGAAACAGTAGTATAAGCTTTTTTGGGGGGAAAAGGGGAAAAAGACGGGCTAGGGCCTATTTGAGACCCGTACAGGGCTCTAATCCACTTCATCCAATGCTGTTTTGTTCTCATCTGTGAGCATGCTCTTGATATATGTATTTTACCATTTTGTTGAGTTTAAAACGTGTGACACATTC
>NW_015539863.1:1290993-1319118 GCF_001515605.1 Sinocyclocheilus anshuiensis
TATAAAATAAAACGCAAATTATAATCGGGCCTGTTTTAGGCTTTTCCTTATTTTTATATTTTAGACATCCATCAATTATGGTGATGAAAAAAAAAAATGGCTCGCCATCTCCTCATTGGATGTGCCTTAAGGGAGAAATGCATCTTTATGGATTACATAATGAAAGAGTTTCTATTTTCTAATTAAATTATTTCGTTTTAAAGTAGTAATTTAAAGCTTTCTATATATTTTTATCATGTCTGTGAGGCAATTCGCTGAATTTAGGTTCATCATTGTGAAGCGCTCCTGCTCAAGACCGAGACAGCAGAAAGTGTTTGTTTTCTTTATTTTATAAAAGCGCGTTTGGTCCCACTTTATATTAAGTGGCCTTAACTACTATGTACTTACATCAATAAATAAGTACAATGTACTTATTGTGTTCATATTGTATTACAAAACACTTTTGCTGCTATTGAGGTGTGATACGAGTAAGGTTAGGGACAGGTTTGGTGGTATGGGTAGGTTTAAGGGTGGGTTAAGGTGTAAGGGATGGGTCAACAGTGCAATTATAAATGTAATTACAGAAATTAATTACAGATGTAATTATACGCAGGTATTTTTAAAATATAAGTACAATGTAAAAACATGTATGTACACAATAAGTGCATTGTACCAAATGATTAATTTAAATATAAGTACATAGTTGTTAAGGCCACTTAATATAAAGTGGGTCTGCACGTTTTGTTGATATTGTGAGTGCACACAATTAAAAGTAGACCCAGTTTACAGTTTAGAATGATGTATTAATCTTACCTTTATGAGCAAAAATGACTGGTATTTTAAGTGGTTTCCACTGTTAGAAAAAAATGCAAGTGATCGCGCTGGCGCCTCCATGTCCTGCAGAGCGCGCTTCAGCTTCCACTCCAAACGATTGGAAATGCGTCTAACAGCGCACATTTATCTAGGTTAAACATTTAAACTAACATTGTGATATGCTTGAACTGTTTTATATCTATAGATTTTATTTTAGGCAAGTCGTGATGATTCGAGAAGGCTAAATTGATCAAACATATAGGCTATGATCAATTCACTGTCTGCCGCTGGCCGCTTGGTCCTTACTTTAAAAAAACTTGCATTTAACGAATAAAAAATGCTCCAAACATTTTTCTAAATTAACTATAAAAAACAAAATGAAACTAAATATAATAATTTTTCCATTACATACAAAACTGAACTATTTTAATAGCTGAAACATTGTTTTGTTCTCTGTTTTCATCTGTGAGCATGCTCTTGTCTTGATATATGTATTTTTCCATTTTGTTGAGTTTAAAATGTGACGCATTCGTTCTGCTCTCACTGATCTTTTTATTTTATTTTTTTATTTTTTTACCATCCCTCGGATGAAATCCTGCAGACACCCCTGATGGCCACGTTATATTAATTATGTTGTTTCCTTGTTTTAATTTAATTAAGTCATGGCCACAAATTAGTTCCCACAACTTACTAATTTGTGGCCACATATTATTAATTTGTTTTAGTTAAAGTGTGGCAATGTTGTATTAATTTGTTCCCTTGTTTTAATTTAGCTAAATCGTGGCCACAAATTTTTTTTGCAGAATTAATTCTTAATTAATGATCACGTTATCTTGTTTTTTTCCCTGCATGTCATGTGCAGGCTCCAACAATGTGTAAAATGTCATTTCCACCACACGTTATCAAACACCATACACCATTTGAAATGTGGTGAAATTGTCACTGTGGTAGAAATGTTCATGACGGTTCCTGTGATGCACGTATGTCCACTGTTGATCAAAGTAAACATGAGAGTGTGAAAATGAGTTCATTTTCTAGTCCAGGAAACAAAAGTGTCTATAGTTGAAGAAACACCCTCAAATGAACAAAAGCTAAATAGTATGCATGTCCTCAATGAAACATTCAAATAAAATAATGTGCAAACAGATTGAAAGTCATTTAAGGGTAAATTCTATTGTAAGAATCATGCCGTGGATACATTCACAAGGAAAATTATGAATAAATTATCATTAGCAAAAATGAATACACTACACGCACTCATAAATTACACTACAGCCATAAATTACAAAAACACAACATTATTGAAATGAAACAAATCCACAGTTAACAATTTTCCCAGCAGGAGAGAGAAAAACATAGTACAGGGTATTTGCTAAATTACGTTTAATGAATTTTGTAATTGTGAGATATAAATCTGCTTTCAGATTGACTGTGATAGTCTTGTTTCTGAGGGGGGCATTTGGCACTAAACCAAGCAGCTCTGTGTGTTTGGCACAAGAGATAAAGACTGAACTCTGAGCTCATCTGAACACAAAACCTAGAGTTAATGTCAGAACATTTATGAATCGATCTTAATTACACATTTAGGATTATTAATACATCTTTCAGTGTGGCCACACTAATTTTGAATAATTTGTTTAATACCACTGTTTGTGGGCTCTACGTGCTCCGGATTAAATCAAGTATCATAATGAGGGTTTGGGCAAATTGTTACAAAAAGCACCAGTTTGTTGATGAACTTGAGAAAGACACGATTAGGCAGCACTTTTTTTTAAATGTGAAAGATAAATAATTGTGTCAAATGGTTTAGATAAAAGACCATTACCTGCTTGTTGGTTTCAACTTCCTCCGTAGCCCTAAGTAACATTTAACAGACTTTAACGGAGCCTCTCTTTCTGGTTTGGTACTCTGTGGAAACAATAGCACATGTTTCAAAATCAACCCAGGGCTTTTATTTAAAAAATAATGCTGTGTCTACACATATTTTAAAGTACATACAACATAGCTCAAGATTAATGCTGCTTTATTACAATGCTATATATCTATCAAAATCCTCTCCAAACAATCAGCACCACTAAAACTGGTTCACATACTGTATGCAGAAAAGTAGCTGCTTTATTTCCCCCAGCTCATTCACTTGAATCAAAAGGGGAAAAAACTGCAATTTCCTGTTTACAGCTGTTGGGAGCCCAAGGGCATTGTGTAAACTAGCATGTGTCAACAACACTGTGTTGTTGCCTGGAAGGGATATACTTCGTACGTAATGCACTGCAAAACACGAGCGGCTCAGGCGAACACATCGACGACAGCAAAATGAGATCTAACCGAGAATCCTAACTTACAAAAAAAGCAAGAAACAGAAAACAAAGGCATCCGAATATCAATTAAATTTCTGCTTCACAGCCAATTCCCACCTTCTTCACTTGATAATTAGCTGAATATTCCGCAGCAGCCAGAAATTACACTAATTAAGGAAAGAACAGCCTTCATTCAGAGTGCCTTCGCCTCTATGCCTTCCCTCCATCTCTCTCACACACACACACACACATCCACACTTCGCTCAAATATCAGTTATTAACACATCCTGCACTCTTTAGGAGACTGTGTCTTAGCTCACGGAGCGTGTGCCCCTGAGGACGAGCAGATCGGCATGTGCACAGAGTGAATAAAGCAAGTATGAGGAGATATTACAGAGAGAGAACCTAACAGACTGCAGTCGTTTAAATCACTCTACTCATTTCAGAGGGTATGCGAAGTCCCACATTACTTTAATTCAAAATGAAAATAGCCATTAAGGGTTTATTTGTTTCCTTTTTTTTCCCTCCATGCTTATTACAAGCGGGCCCCTGCGATTGGCCCAAAGCAGGTAATTTCACATCCGCTGTGTTTTTTAATTACTATTTCATCTGTAAAGGCATGCTAAGAAAACAAACAGAGCTAATATGAAATGCCACGGTGAAAAATCTAAATTGGTAAACTGGCGACTGCTGAAGGGCCCCTGGCGAACAGAGATACTGCGCAGAGGTTGATCCCGATGAACAGCAGGGACGGAGATATTTAAATATTACCATGGGCAGAGATATTTAAAGACCATTCTAAGGATATTTGGAACCATCTAAGAGTGAAAATGTAGGAGACTTACTTTTATGTCTTTGTATAACAGCAGTTTTTTGTCTTGTAGTACCAGGTATCGGTCCTGAAACTTATTCCCCAAAAGCAGTTTGGAAGAACCATCTTTGAATTTGAGTTGCTCTCCTTTAATGAAATCTTTCAGTTTATCTGTCACGAACAAAGAACACCACAAAGAAAGCATATTGAGTCATACCATGAACTATTTATGAGACAGAACATACAAACTATACATATACTGCAAACAAACTATACATATACTGCAGCACTGCACCAGTGTAGCCCCCGCTACTTCAAACTCTAGCAAGGTGTCATACATTTTTAAAATGGCTAAAGTTGTACTGAAAAGCAAGTGAAATCTCATCTGCAACACATTTCCAGCTTAACACATTTGAGAGACTAGCACATACACATCCTGCCACATGAATAAACCTTTGCATCACAGGACTGCTTAATATATATTAATATCTTTAGTGAGGCATGTAGAGAAGCTATTACTCAGCGCAGGTAGAAGATTATGATTTCTGGCTGTCGTTACTGATGGTTTCAATAGGAAACCAAAAAGAGTGTAAATGCACTTTCTAAAAAAAAACCTGCTTTGCTTTTCTGCAACTATGCCATTTATCATCAAGAGTGAAAAATTGATCAGGAAATTGGTACAGAGACTCTAAAAAGTTATGAAATTAGGCCAGAATCAGAAAACTTTATGACTGATAGTAACTAGTGCTAGGTGATTTATCAGGCGATTTATTATATATTTGCAATGATTTTGTTGGCCACAAAGTTAATTCAGTTAATCGATTTAAAACTCAGATTTATGGATTTATTAGGGTCATCAACTGAAAATATTCACAATCTCCATGTGGGATGTTTCATATGATAAAATAAACACGAGAGAACTGAGACAGATGTCTGCAGTTTTAATAGCATCTCTTATTTAAATCTCAATAGCAAAAATTTGTGATATGGTAAAGTCTGATTCATTTAATCAGTTGAAACTGTCTGATTTTTACTTTTTAGTTATTTATATATTTTAGTCCTCAGCTGAAATTGTTGGCATTGGCATTTTAATGTTTTAGTACAAATATGTTAAAATGTAAAAAAAAATAATAATAATTAAATAAACAGTATCATTCTTCCTTGTGTTCATTTAGTATACTAAATACTAACAAGGCTAAAAAATATGAGATCTATATAAAAAAAAATAAGCACCGCTCTAAGAATAACCACAAGATAATCTTTGAATGTGGCTCCAATTAAACACTGACTGTAAATGTAATAAAACAATAAGGTTGTTTAATCTGTCGATCATAGTTTAGAGCGATCTGCTGGGGTGCATTAGGACATTCATTGTTGGTACCTGAGTTGGAATCTGTCATTTTAGAACCAGAATATTTCTTAATGAGCAGGAAGGCCGAGCTGGGATCCTCCAGAGAGCTCCACTCCAATACCTGCTCCAGAATCTTCTCTTTGTAGTGTAAGGGCCGCTCTGAGCACAGAGAGAAATGATGAACGCAAAGCTCCATCTGACTTCTTTCACAATTGATTGCGACTCCACAGAACAGAAAGGCCAGAAACATATGCTATGCAAATATATTAACACTTCTAGCTTCTAGCTAAGCAAGCTCGATTTCACACATCATTGTGCTTCAAAACATGTCAGAACGCAATTCATAGTATGTTTGATGGACTGCATGTTGCAATGTGGAGAGCGGACATTTGTGTAAATGTTGTGTAAATGTATACAATATGTTCCTGGACAAACATACAAAAGAGTCTCTAGAATCTAAAAAAATGAATCAGTAGGACTGTATATTCTTACATACAGATTACATGAAAAAAAAAAAACAATCCTCCTCATCATCACCACCCCCGAAAAAACAGTTTTTGCTTTGGGTTTGTCCTCCACACAAGCACAATTATGTGGTGCAAATTTGTAATTATCGCCACCCAATCTGACTATGATTAGAAAACACACTCAAGTGCAAAATAGATCCATTATCAAGTTGTAATTTGTAAAAAGGAAAACACAATGCTCGCTATTGGCAAAAATCACTCTTACACCACCTGGCTCTCCCTCCCACCAATGCATCACAATCTGTTAATAGTTTCGCATAACCCTCATGAAATAATAATAGTACTAATCATGCGCATTCACTTAGCTATTGAAGCATTTTAATGTGTGTGTAAGCCTTAGAGGAACATCATTAAATGCTCTAATAATTTGCTATACACTTGCTAAAAAGATGCTTTATGTAGAATTCACTCCCAAGTTAAATTTACTGATACTGATTTCAACTGTTTTTTATCGTTTAATTGTAAGATTTAACAGCAGCAGGACCCTTACCCATCTCTCCATTCTCAATGACCTCAAAAGTGGTCCAGAGATCTTGAGCTTTGACCTCCATCCCCTTCATCTCCAGAGTGCTGATGGCAAGCTCGTCTGACCTCATGCTAGGAGACACCTTATAGACACAGACATCAGTATTATTCTGTTTTCTGTGTTTTAAATGTTCAAGACTTCATTGCCTTGTGCGAAAGGATTTATCTACTTTTGCTGGAGGAGAAATGAGAGGAAAATAGGAAAAAAGATGTCAAAGAAGTGTCAAGGGAAAAAAACACTCTGAAGCAACCTCTATTAACTGAGGTTTACCTTGACTACTGATAAAACACAATTACTCTCACAATTAAATCAGACATGCCTTTGATTAACTGCGGTTTGATTTAGTCTGTGGCAGAATACCCTCTAGGTTCAGCCAAACAGTCACACACACACACCACAGAGAGCGAGGGAAACAAACCTTGATTAAACAGCACTTCTCTGGCTGCTTTTTTTCTAAGTAGACTTCAAATATCAGGTCACCAGCAGGAGAGAACTGTAAACACAGGTAACACAGAGAGACAAACACACACACACACACACACAACTTTAAATACATACTTAATTCATATAAATATATAGAAATAAAGAAAGAAAGAAAGAAAGAAAGAACACAGCTTATCTAAGAAACTAAGCACCCAGCTGTACAGCAGTCTTTGTGGATATAATACAAAAGCAATCAGCAGCCCATTCAGTTCAGACCAGCGTCTGTGTGTGTCTGACTAAATGACACACAGCTGGAGTCCCACACATCATTTAGCAGCATTACACAACAAAAGCTGGCAAACATCTTAGCTCATGTAAACCACAGATTAAAGCTCCTCTTCTAAACGAATGAAACTGCGTTGGCAAAATGTATTTAAATGTAGCGTAAATGACACATATGCTTCTGTAACTTTCTATAAGAACAGTGTATAAACACTCTTATTCAGATGTTCTGTGTCTTATACAACGAAACGTGGGTTTTTTTTTGCAGCCAGGGAATTGTACTAGTCAAAAGTTTGAACACAACTAGCCGAATACATGTTTCTACTATCTGATTTAGAGCAGTGGTTCTCAACCAAGGGGGCTGAGACACACTGCGGGGGCCTCAACAAACAGGGTGACTTAAAATGTTTTAATTACATTAAAAATAATTAAGTTAAATGCTATGTTAGTTGGCTAATATGTGAGCACCTCTGGATACTGTGCAGATGTAATATATGTGTTTAAATATATAAACCAGTATGAAGGGCCTTAAAATAATGTGTAGGAGAATAGGTGGCCACTGAGTCAAAAAGGTTGAGAACCACTAATCTAAAGGCTTATGCTTAAAATTAGTTTTTCCCATACATAAATGTGACCCGGGACCACAAAACCAGTCATAAGGGTCAATTTTTTTTAAATTGAGATTTATACATTATCTGAAAGCTGAATAAATGAGCTTTTCATTGATGTATGAAATGGATGAGAAATGTTGATGTTTGTTAGGATAGGAAAATATTTGGCTGAGATACAACTATTTGAAAATATGGAAGGGTGCAAAAAAATCAAAATATTATAAGGAAAATAGCCTTTAAAGTTGTCCAAATTAAGTTCTTAGCAATGCATAATACTAATCAAAAATTAAGTTTTGATATATTTACGGTAGGAAATTTACTAAATATCTTCATGGAACATGATCTTTACTTAATATCCTAATGATTTTTGAAATTAAAAAAAATGTGATAATTTTTACCCATGCAATGTATTATTGGCTATTGCTACAAAAATACCCATGTGACTTATGACCGGTTTTGTGGTCTAGGGTCACAAATGGGCCAGTGACATAACAGTCATGTTCGGTCCAGATCTATGATGTTTATGAAAAATAAATTAAAAATGCATTTCAAATAAAAATGACCTAAATTCATCTCTTCTGTGGTGATCATGCTTGTAATTCATGAATTTTGACTGGTATTGTATTGTGTTTCAGTGTGTGAATTTGAATGTGCTTAAGCGTTCAAAAGCTTCAAGTATTTTTCATGGGTCAGTTCCAGCATTGTCCTTGCCCAAACTTGAACACATTCACTGAAACTTTTTAAACTTGGACAGTAGCAAACAAAGGAAGATTAATTTGTTTTTCAGCTTATCTGAACAAATTGTTCCTTATGATGCCAGCGAGGTATAAAGCAGGAGACAGAAAGGTTAGGTAGTACAAAGAGCTTGATGTTTGCTCTAATTTGCTCAAAACAATACCAATACAAGTCAAAGTGATTCTGTGACCTGTAAAAACGTACACACATATATGCCAACACAAGGAGGTTAAAAGCTAAATGCACACATTTATGGCCTGTAACATCATGCTTTATAAAAACCCGCAAACACACACATACACACCTATTTAACAGGAAGGTTAAAAGGGGTGACTTACTCTGGTGTCCTTCCACCTGGTGATAAAGCTGTTTTCTTTCTCCATTTGCCTAACCTGCTCTTCACTGACCTGTTTTAATGGACCCACACAGATAAACACAGATTAAAGCCCCTGTGCACAGTAAACAGACCTGCTCACATCCCTAACAGCAAAGTCAGGGCATTTCAACTTTTCAAAAAGCATTCCATAAGTGGACAAGTTTGTAATGGCATGTCAGAAAACTTAGTTGAATGGTCAATAACATACATAAGTGGAATATAAGTTGTCAGATGATTTTAATATAAAATGGCCAATAATTGATATCTAATGGTGCAAGCTCATTATCCTATTTTTGCATTAAGATTCTAAATGTAAATATACTGGAAAAGAAATAATGTTCATTTAAAGCTAATCTTTAACACTGTTAAATGTAAGCTTAATACTTTCATACTGCACATTATGTTGTGATGCTTAAATGTATTTATAAGATATAGAATGAATGATTTTAAAATCTTTAGTTTTATAACAATACCTTGAATTTATTTAAGAGATATTTACTTAGCAGTTTGACAACATTGTCACATTTGTAAAAAACCAAACAAAAATGTTAACATATATAGTAAACTTTTAATTTACACCTGCATGCCTTGGTGTTATGCTGCATATTACTTTAGTGAAATTTCCCATATTTTTCTCTAGATCATGGCTGTTAGCAACACTAAACTTCACGTTTCACACGTTCTCCCTCTCTCCAAAAGTACAAGCGTGTGTATGTGCGAAGCCAGGGGGCCTATGAATGTACGAGCGGGCCGAGGGGGAATTAGCACAGCGCAGCACTGTAAATCCCATTACAGAGACACGCGTCCAAGTGCAACACGAACACCGTCCCCTTCTTCACACACTTACACTAAAGCTGCGCATTTCGCTGTGTTGAATGGAAATGCTTTTCACTGTTCATAGCACCATTGAGTTTGTCATATATACAGCTTGCCAGTTTGTTATAGCCCTCTCCAAATGAGGGGTTCAACACAAACAGGCATGGCCGGACTTATCATTGGGCTTGACTGGGCTGCAGCCCAGGGGCCCCGCCTTGTAGGGGCCCCGCCTTAACCCGTTTACATTTGTTCAGTTATGTGCCAGTCAGAAATTATTAGTCGCATTTCAACAGCGTGCACGGGCCAGCCGGGGCTAACAACTTCCAGCTTCCAACTACGACATTCGAAGCCATAATCAAACAGCATAAACTGGAATTTATGATTTTTTTTCACTTCGTCCGCGCCGAATCGCCGATTAATTTGTGATCACATGGCTACTTTAAATGGTTCCATTAAGCCTTTAGCCCAAAAGAGCGCACATTTACAAAGATAATGATAAATTCTCACATGTTCACGCCTCACTTCTTTACAGAGGATGATTCTATATTATATTAATGTTCCACTAAATTAATCTGAAGAGTTTTGAGTGCTCGCTCCCGTCTAAAGACTATAGAATACCCTAATATCTTACAGGGACTTTGTCCCGTCTCACTACCTCCACACAAAGTGGAGTTTTCTGGGTGCTCACGGTCACATCCAAAGCACCGAGCACACGAAGCCGCAAAAACACCTCCAGAAAAAGTTATGGTTTTCATTGTTTCTGAGTCAAGTAACCTTGCATTTTAATAAATAATGTTACATAAAGACAAGTAAACGGTCAGTATAAATGAACAAGTACTAGCAATAGCACAAGGATACAAATGAAACAAACTGTGCTTTAACTTTTTCAGGTAGGCTAGCCTAAAACTAACAGTAGCTGCTACTATTCAGGAACAAAATACTATGATGTATGAGGGCATTTGTAGTATAGGTATGGGGCCCAAACATAACCTCAAGCCCAGGGGCCCAGGGGCCCAGGGGCCCCCGGCTCCGTAAGTCCTGCCCTGCAGACAGGCGTCTATTTTCATGAGCAATAATTCGAATGGACAAGAAGATCAATGTCTCACGTCCATTTCTTCAGTAATAAAGAGACCACAATTGACTACTAAATCAAGTTCTTGTGTATTAATAAAAAGGGTATAACAGTATAAATTATTAATTAACCCAACACACCTGTGAAAACAACACTGTGAAATGTTTAGCAGGTCATTGGGACTCAAGCGACAAAGATCAACTAGGTCTGGATCCTGAGATAGGACACACGTTTAACTCACAGAGAAGAGCTGGATGTAATTGTTGATGAGGTCTTCCACCACACGGGTCTCCTGAGCTGTGTGTCCTTCCGTCTGAAACAGGCATGAGGAGAAAACACACGCCAGATTCTGCGTGTTCATCTGGTTGATATGCGAGCACCTCTGGATCCTGTGCAGATATAATATATGTGCATAAATATGGGAATATTTCTGGAAAAAGACCTACATAAATCATAGATGAGTAAACACACACCATCCATACAAATATATACACTTCTGAATTCACTGAATTCTGTGTGCAATTTGTAATAACTGTTGCAGCTCTTGCATGCAAGCTCAAGCTTAAGTGAAGTAGTATAGCAGTATAACTATTTTATGATGCCTAAATTAAATTGTAATATTTACATAGATTGACTTATGTATTTTTTAATTATTTAATTTATTTAATTACACTACTGTTGAAAATTTTGCTGTCTGTAGGATTTTTTTTAATGTTTCTGAAAGGTCTCTTATGCTCATCAAGTCAGTAAAACCGTTATATTGTGAAATATTATTGAAATTGAACATAACCATTTTCTATTTTTATGTTTAAAAATGTATTTTATTCCTGAGATGCAAATCAGAATTTATATAAGCCATTCCTCCATTCTTCAGAACCATCCTTCAGAAATCAACGTAATACTTTGATTTGCTGTTTAAGAAATTGTGTTATAATTATCAATGCTGAAAACAGTTGTTCAGCTTAATATTTTTGTGGAAACCACGAGAAATAGAAAATGTTCAAAACAACAGTATTTATTTGAAATAGATTTTTTAATGCAAAAGTCTTTACTGCCTTTAAACTCAAAGTATTTAAGTATTATGTCCAAGTTAAAAAAAAATAATTCTTACTGATGCCAAATTTTAACGGTATTGTAAATACAGCACTTATCATATTGGAAAAACATATTTGATCAGAAAAGTTTTTGTTGGCACTGTGTTATTGCTAGCAGAACTTTAAGGCAGTTTTATGAAGAAAGCTATGGCAGGAAGTGAGTAGATTTAAATAAAAGCACATATAAGCAACAAAAGAATGCAGTCAGGTGTAAATGCTGTGTAGACCTGAACAAAGCAAAACGATTATTGTACATCATGGGGGAAATGTTAGGCTACACTCCAAATATGCCAAAAGGGCCAATTAAGCCTTCTTCAAACAATTACAGTCATTACAAGAATATTTCGAGCAATCTGACATACCCAGTGAGGGTTTGGAGTGCCCATGTTTACTGTGAGCTATTTAACCAGACTTCAAACATTAACACAATACCAACTGGAAATGTTACTGGCTTCAGAGGATGTAATTGCAGAATGTTGTTGTTGTAAAAAGGGGAAATTACCTGTACAAATGCTGCAGCAGAGCACCAAGTGTTGACCTGTTGACTTTGGGTAAACTCTGAATGTAGGATGAATATTTTTGCACTCTGACCTTCTCATCCTGTTCATCTGCATTTATGAACAATAAACACTATTTAAGGTAGAAATGTAATGTGAATCCACATAAAGTTCTGTTTGCATTTTACACCAAAAAAAATATCCTTGACCAAGCCCCTTAAAGGTGCATTCAGTAGTTTGGTGCTGGTTTATACTCACACCATATGAAGACTGCGCTCATACTAATTTTCTATAAAAAGTGTTTTAATTATACATGATGCCAGTCAACCAACTTAATGCATTTTGCCATCATAAAATGACGAAGATAATCCACATGCTCATTAGCTGATGCCTCTGTAGATACGCTAGTAGCGTTTCATGATGTAAAGAGTGAAAATCAGTCAAAAGAACACACTTTTGCTTTTATCGTGCTTTGCCAGTGGAAACAATGTGAGAATCAGTACCTCTACAACTGAAAAAGCAAAAAAGATATGAAGCCAGAAGGCTGACAAAAACAAAGACAAAAAATAAAGATCATGCTGATCCACATCGATAGATGGCAGTGTGGCATCTAACACTACTGTGGTAACTGTACTTAAAGTACAAAAAGAATGCTGATGCAAACACTAGCTAAAGAACTATTGAACACACCTTTAATAACAACCAACTGGACTTCAGAGTAGTTTGATCTATAATTGAACACAAATTAATGTTCATTCACAGGAACAGATTAAGTGGTTGGCAGCACTAACCAAGGGCAGAGATCCAAAAAGGGTACAGCTCTTTAGCCAACAGAGCATCTTCACTGTGAGACAGGAAGCTCTTGAGTGTGTCTGTGATGTCCTCTAGCCGATGGTCTTGAGCCCGTAGCTTAACAACCCGAGCATTCTTGGTAAAGTCCTGCAGGAGCTGGGCCACACGGCCCGGGTCACCGTTCTTCTGGTAGATTCCCTCATAACACAAACCTGGGGGAAAGGTCAACGGTAAGAGCTTTGTGAGATAACATTATAGTGTCCTTTATGATATAATTTAAAAAAATAATAGTAATAATTTTCAAAAATTAGATACATTAAATACTTCACAATGAAATACAATTGTTTAGATCTCATAGGAATATAAACAACTTACCATATTGGGTGACAAAAGCAATGCAGCTATCCACAATGATAGGAACATCATTTTTATTCATCTGCTGGTTGCCGAGAGCCATACCATCTGTCCCAGCTGCCAACTGGATGGAAGAATGCCACAGTGCAAAGTCCTGCTTGGCTATGCCATGTATGTACACAGTTCTGTATTTAAAAAAAAGAAAAACACACACATGCACATACACATTTACAAATTAAAATATAATTCACAAAAATAGGAGTTATGACAGCATGGCGACAACACTGTACACTTCAGTTCAAAAGGCTCTTATGCTTACCTAATTGACCAAAAATACAGTAAAAACAGAAATATTGTGAAATATCATTACAATTTATAATAACTGTTTACTATTTTTATATATATAAAAAAATAATTTATTTCTGTGATTGTAAAGCTGATTTTTCAGCAGTCATTACTCCAGTCCAGTGTCAAATTAACCTCCAAAAACCATTTCTAATAAGCTAGGTGCTCAAACAACTTTTCATATATCAATGTTAACAACAGTTGTTATGCTTTTTCAGGATTCCTTGATGAATAGAAAGTTGAAAAGAACAGCATTTACAGGTGCATCTCAATAAATTAGAATGTCGTGGAAAAGTTCATTTATTTCAGTAATTCAACTCAAATTGTGAAACTTGTGTATTAAATAAATTCAATGCACACAGACTGAAGTAGTTTAAGTCTTTGGTTCTTTTAATTGTGATGATTTTGGCTCACATTTAACAAAAACCCACCAATTCACTATCTCAACAAATTAGAATATGGTGACATGCCAATCAGCTAATCAACTCAAAACACCTGCAAAGGTTTCCTGAGCCTTCAAAATGGTCTCTCAGTTTGGTTCACTAGGCTACACAATCATGGGGAAGACTGCGGATCTGACAGTTGTCCAGAAGACAATCATTGACACCCTTCACAAGGAGGGTAAGCCACAAACATTCATTGCCATTCTAATTTGTTGAGATAGTGAATTGGAGGGTTTTTGTTAAATGTGAGCCAAAATCATCACAATTAAAAGAACCAAAGACTTAAACTACTTCAGTCTGTGTGCATTGAATTTATTTAATACACGAGTTTCACAATTTGAGTTGAATTACTGAAATAAATTAACTTTTCCACGACATTCTAATTTATTGAGATGCACCTGTACTTGAAACAGAAATATTTTGTAACATTATAAATGTCTGTTGACATTACTGCCACTTTAGATTATTTTAATGTGTCTGAATACACAAAATAAAGTATTAATTAATTTCTTTCTTACTTTCAATGAATAAATAAAATCCCAAACTTTTGAATGATAGTGTATGTTTACTGAAACTTAATATCAGCAGTCTTTTATGTTGCATTATGGTGTTAGGCATCTAGTGTACTGTACCTCCCACTCTCAACCATGAGTAAGACCTGAATCTTCTCATCACCCTCCATATGAGTGGACACAGCTGAGGAAAAAAATATAGGAAAAACTTTGCTGAAGCAGTCCATAACTCTATTACCTTGACAGAATGATAAAAGCACTCTTAGACAAACTAAAATGAAAAGCATTAAGAGTGAAAGAAAACAGAGGAACATGAAGTTAAACAAATGATGAGAGCTTTAGTGTTTTGTAAACTTTCCAGCTGTAGTAAGTGGAGCAGAAAGCTGAGTGCTGCTGGTCATTAGTTTCTACTGCAGTACATGAGAAGACTGCCTCAATGAACCCATCAGACACATGCACAGTTGTACATACACATTCAGAGTCATTGATTCTTCAACTAATCTTCCTCACATC
Organism: Sinocyclocheilus anshuiensis; assembly: GCF_001515605.1. Taxonomy (NCBI): domain Eukaryota; kingdom Metazoa; phylum Chordata; class Actinopteri; order Cypriniformes; family Cyprinidae; genus Sinocyclocheilus; species Sinocyclocheilus anshuiensis. The sequence goes on from NW_015539863.1 coordinate 1,306,163, forward strand.
TGTCATTTTCCCACTACCTTTTGTCTCTCTCTTTCCCTCAAGTGCCAGACCAATATTGCAAATCATATTCAATGACCAAAACTCTCCATCAATCTTTGTATTATGTTTAATTAATTAATCAAATTCATAGAGTCAATCACTTGTGCATAAATTCCGAGATTAATCCATTTCAGAGTAATAAAAACACAACCAAATCAAAACAGGTCAAGTGAGAACAAAATTGCTCAAATATTTTTGAAACTCAATACTCAACCAAAATCAACCGAAACATAGGAACTTAAGTGCTAAAAACAAGCACTTTAATTGTTGCACTTTAGCCATTTTCAAGGTTGGCAAATTTTGTTTACCAATGTTATTGAAAGTGATTTTATAAAAAGGAAAGGAGCGCTACTGGGCACACATAAGGTTTATTAAAAGCCATTACTGAAAAGAGGCAAACATTCACTATCACAGTTCGATAAAAACAAACACCACTCACTTCATCCTTTTAACCTCCCTTAAACATTAACGCCCTTAACTTTTATTAAGGAATTAAAATACGGAATTAAACCAAACAGCCTTGTAGTGCTGGGACTAGCATTGAGATTCCAATAACACCTCTCTCGGCTCTCTTTTTCTTGTTTACACATATATGTAAATTATTTACAAGGGAAGAATGACTTCAGATTACAGGTGGCCAGCGAGCTTCCTTTGCATTTAGTGAGGGTTTAGATTATTTTAACAGATGAAAGAGAGGTCAATTTTAAAAGTAATTATGCTTAAAGTTCCCAATGGACATACAGTTTTTATTGCAATAACACAACTGTTGAACAAAAGGATTGATACGACTTTCAAAAATACATTAATTTTTATCTAACTTTTGCCTTAATGACAGCAGCACTCAAGCAGCATAAACTTCATAAGTTTGTGTAAAAAAGGTCTCTAGCATGATCTGAGATGATCCAAAGAGCATCTCGAACTTCAATCTGACCAACGGTACAGAGTCACATGATCAATGTCACAAGTTTATTTTGATTAACTAGAAATAGTACAGGACCTGAAATATTTCTCAAATGTGTCTTTCAAATTTAAGGTTGTGTTTATATTTGTAGTTCAGTTCCTTTGGTCCCTTAGCCCTGCTTTGTTTAGTGTTCATTTTAACACTGAATCTAAAGATACAAAACAAAATGCATAAGGATATGGTCACAACCTAATGCCCTAAATTAGATTTTTTTTTAATCCCAGATTTTCAATGTGGCCTCAGACTTTTGGACCCCACTGTACATGAGGCACCTTTTAAGATCTTCAAGAACAAATATCGGATTTCTTATATCGGAGAACCTGCATGTACTTGCGTGACACATTTCAGGACCATGGACAGCAAAGCCTTTGACAAATACTATAACATTACATACTGTCATTCAGGAAGTTTATAGGAACTATTCAGAGGAGCTTTGAAGCATTTACTTACAAAAGACTATGAGAATTCCTTTCAAAAGCCTTTGTAGACAAAATATTATGTATGACTTTCAGATGTAATTTCTACACAAGGCTTTTCCATTGCTAAATGGATGAATCTGACATTGCTCTCCTGTTTATGGCAGGAGCGAGTAAAAGAGGGTGAGCTAGGGCAAGCTGTAAACTGCTGGTCTGCCTATGTCTGTGTCCTAATCTAATTTCACAGAGTTTCAGCCCTTTGAGGCCCATATGTTCTGTCGCTATAGAGATCTTAAACCACTGGAGACGCTTCGTTAGCGCGCCACGCTACATTTCAAGGCTCCGCAAACTGTTGAGGCATCACCCTCTTAATCCTGCCCCGAGTATGTTGGCTTTCTGGATTTGATCCTTTTTTTGGCCTTGAACGGATTAGGAAAAAAAGAGATTCATTGATTTTTCCTGCCTCGTTCTAGCGCAATTGATTGAAAATGTTGCAAATCTGGTCCATGGGTGCCAAGATCGTGTCAACTACCTCCCGCCCAAACACGATTGCCATCGGCAACCGCGGTCTCCCTTGGAGACAGACGAGACGTGTGACCAGACGAATCTTTTAGAGACTTGGGAACGGAGTCAAACATTAGCACACTGAATGCCAACCAGGAAATACTAGCAATAGACAGAGAAGGCACAGAAGACTAGGGCTAATATTTCAGACGAGATTTCAAGAAGATGATCGTGAGGCTCAAGGTGTCTCTTGCTAATACTGAGACACTTTACCTCAGACATCACTAATGTAATTCATTAAAAGAATAGACAATATGGACAATCTTTTTAAACAGATGATCCAAAAAATGCCTACTGAGAGCATATAATGAGTGTGAAAAAATTGCTAGAATTAAAAGCGCACATACAAACACACATTCAGTGGTCAATTTTAGGATTAGTTCACCCAGAAACTATGAACTTGAATGACTTTCTTTCTTCTGTAGAACACAAAGGGAGAATAATGTGATGGAAGCAGTTACATCCATTAGAGACTATCGTTTTTAAGCTCCAAAAAGGATGCAGTAACACAATGAATGTATCATAAATGCTATGTTATTGTCATAGCATTTTATTGTCATTATGTCATTTAGGATGAAGTACTAAAATTAGTAAAAAAAAAAAAAACTAAAATAAAATTTTTTTTAAAAGCTATATAAACAACATATGTATAGCTATATAAACAAAAAACTAATACAGAACTACTAAAAATTAAACTAAAAATAAAACAGTAAATATAAAAATCAAAGCTAATTCAAAATATAAATAAATATTATCATAGTATATAAATAATACTAAAATAGCACTTTTCCTCACACAAAGCTATCAAGTAAGTCCAAAAGACTAGCAGACTAAAAGACTTTATTGACGACTTTCATGATACTTTGTAATGGTGAGGGGTTTTTTTAGGTCATTTTAGAGCTTGGCAGTCCCAGTCTCATTTACTTTCATTATATTAAAAAGAATAGCCATGATAAATCTTTCAAAAACTAAACAAAAGAAAGAAAGTCATACAGGTTTGGAAAAACATGGATGAACTGTTTCCTTAATATCTTTCATTCGACTGGTATGCATGCATATTTGTCCTCACTAAGCTCCTGTAGGCGTTTGAGTTGAAGAACTCCCTCCTCTTCATCTATATCTCCAGAACAGAAGTAGAGTTCTGAGCCCACCAGAGCAAACCATCCCATTCGCCAATGATAAAGGTCATGACCCTCTTTATAGCGCAGTCGGCCAATAAGCTCACTGTCCAGCCTCAGCAGAGCATCTGCCCTCGCGTTGAGCTCTCTCGGCCACCGTAGTTTTCTGCCAAACAGAAACTACAGCTAACCCTGGAGTTGCATTAAACCGGCATATACAGATAGAAGTACAAACACAAACACACTTTGAACATTCCCTAGCTGAGCTCTCAGAGTTACGCAAACACTTCAGCCTAGACACTAGCACCTCCACACTTCACTTAAATGGGAATTCATGTGAGTGTGCGTGTGTGTGTGTGTGTGTGTGTGTGTGAGTGAGGGATGAGAGGCAAGTGAGATGGATCTGTTTGAAGGAGTAATAGCATACACCCACTCGCACAAGAAAAACACTAACGCACACCGACACAACAGGGACAAAGACACAATAAAATGACCTTCAAGAGTCTATGCATACAGCACACTGCGGCAAACGCTGCAATTCATATTTAAACACAGACGCACACATATGCTGAACCCCTGCAACGTTGAAGTTGCGCTAAATCTTTTAAGAGTTATTTTATGTGTTCGAGTGAGTGTAACCTTGGCGATGGCATGTGTCCAATCCTGCTGTGCGTCTGAGGTCTCCGCTCCAAACACCAGCACTCTCTGAAAGCGCAGGTACAACTCAAAGGTGAACACTGGCCTGAGGGAGGTGTGGAAACAGCACAATTAACACACACACACAAAGTGACTGAAACACACACATGCCCACATGCTCACAGCTGTGAAACCGAAAGGATGGTGATTAATCTCTGTTAGTCTTTTGCTCTTACAATAAACAGCTGAACGCTGGAGATTAATCCAAGGGGAAAGGTCACTCTCTTAATGGCTTTAACAGCTCTGACTTGTGGCCCACATTTTTGGACAGGGGGATATTTCTGTTACAGTAGTGAGAGCAAAAGAATTCAAGAAAAAGGGGGATTTCAGGCTAATCGGGTTAGAGGTCGGCCAGCATGTCGGTTTCTTCTCATTTCTTGTTAGTGTATGGAAACTCTGAGGTGTGGTCACATCTAAAACACTTTCCGTAACTTCTAACCCACAAAAGGTGGTCAAATGAATGAGTTCATTAACAAGATGGTGTGAGAGAAAGAGATAGAGAGGGAGGGGGAAACACGTACCCTGTTTCGGTGATGTTCTCAGTGTTGTTGATGGCCAGGCTCACCACATCGCTGACGTCAACCCGGCCTATGGGTAAAGCGTTCTTCTCATTTTCATAGTAACTAAGGAATCCACCTTCCATCGTACACCAACGGCGGACCAAGTCTGAAACATACAAATAGAAAAACATGAGATTTAACTACTGAGTACTACTGTAGATTCAATTATAGATTCTTCATCACACTTAGTAGTACTTGCTGTTATTGCTCATACAGACAGATTTAAACAACTTTAGTGCATAAATTCTGTACTGTTGCACTATAGACATGAATGACAGACAATTCCACAGGTAAAATCCAGTCATTTCAACAGGAATCCACATGATTGGAGTCTCACATGAAGGTGAAAAAATTCCCTGTGCAGATTTAGTTTGTGTTCAAATTGGTCAGGCAAATTCACCAACAGAAAGCTGCGCAGTTTGAAAGTGACTTTTGTCTGAATAGCGCTTCAAGCATGCAATTTTGACAATAGACTTTTTTTTTAATTTCACCAAAATTTGGTAACATGACTGCACCTTTAGAGTTGCTTTGAAGGATGAATGTGATAAACATCCAGAACATGTTAGCAACCACATAGTAATGTGTTAAAACATTTAGACTACATTTTAAAATTTTATATGTTCATAGTAGGCTCTCTATTCACTCAGCGTACTTTAGGATTTGCTTATTACAATACAATTTAAAGAAACCAAAGAGTTTCTAAAGAAGGCCAGTGGCAACAAAGGGTGAACAACTTATTTTCTTAAGTGGATATACTGTATTAATGTTCTTAAGAATTCAGAGCAGATTCACAGCCCTTTATATGGTGGATTATCCCATAGTTACCACATTATGAATTCTTTATCTACTACTATTTTAAAGACATTAAAAAAGGTTTAAAAGATCCTTAAAGAATTCTTTAAAATATAAACCAGGTATGATCCATAAAGAGTAACCAGAAACAGCAAATAAAAAAAAACTGGAAATGATCTACTCAAGAAAATAAAAAGAAACTTAAAAATGCCAAGTTATTTAGCCATACATTATTCAAATGTATTTAATGAATTCAAGCTTATCTAACTTATTATGTTTCTGTTCAAGTAATAAATAATTTATCAGACACTTAAATCTAGTGTCCTATCAGTACAGTTCACTTATTGGCTCAGTCCTTTTAGTCAGCAGTTTTCTGATTATGAGTATTACCCTCAACACCACTTTTACTGTTCACAGCCACCTGCTGGGTGCAGGACAGGTTCTGATATGTAATGTACATGCCGGGACAAAATTATATGTAATTTTAAAATCAGATAAAATTGTATGATTTTACAAGTGCTTTACTCAACACTGAGAGTGTGTTGAGTTACAAAGCACAAGTAAATCTGACAAGACCATTTAATAAAACCAAAACAACAAATAACAGTTTCCTCCCAAAGCAAACATTTAAAAAAGGATTTAATTAAACAAACCGATATTTCATCATGTGAAATATCAGAAACACTGATATTTAATGTTATGAGTCTGAATGCCTTTAAAGAGGTGTTTAAAAATGCAACAAAAACATTAATGCTACCTAAAAGCTTTTTATACCCTGTTTGACATCACATAAAAGTGCAGTTTAAATCTATAAAAGATACATCAAGGAATGTTAAGGCCTGTAAAGAGAGCACATTAAGTACTAAAATCCAAGAGATTCTCTGCAATCTGAGAGGGCTTCTGTTCATCATAAATATTTCAATAAGACGTTACACTCTTTTTCTAACTATTACATTCAGTTAGTTAAATATTACTAGCTTTGTTCAACACAATCTAAAATATTCAGAGCATAAGTCATTTTCATATAATACAACTGTCATTTGTCTTGTGAAAATGCTGACGGTCTCTTTCTCAGCGGAAAAGATTGTGTGATGTTTCCAGAGGGGAGCTATTAGACAAAATAGTGGATCTTAACTCTATCCTCGTGTTACAGTGACACAATGTTTTGTTCCTGACAATGCCTCACCTGATTCATCTATAAAACTGGCACTTCATTAATCCAGTTAGCTGGGTTTTGTGAGGGAACAAACTGTTCTGTCGGCAATGTCAAGACGATAGTTAAGAGACACTAAATGGGCAAGGAAGGGTTATCCATGTGACATTCAGAGTGATATTTAACTTTTAAAGTGATGGTACGAAACAAAATGTTGATCAGTGAGAAACTTTAGGAGACAGCATTGGTAATTGGTGACCGTTTGGCAATATCACAACACATTAATGCGGTGTGTACATACACATGCACACAAGTCCACAGGCAGCTGGCATTTACTATCAACAACTATCCAATGTGGCCGTCTCTCAGTATCAAGTGTGGCGTAATACAATAAATTGCTGGTATTTATTTCCCTCACACCTCTTCACCTCATCTGTCTGAACCTCTCCAGCTCAAATGCCACCACAGTAAGTGCACAAAAACCCTCTTGTCACTGACTTTTCATTTTCTTTTTTACAAAGGGTATGGATATATAATCTCTGAACCAGTGTTCTCAGGAAACATGGAGAGGTGTCCTTTTCATTAGTCATTATATTTGAATTTGCACATCATGTGGACAAGGGTCTTTGTCTACTTCAACTTCATCAGAGTCTTCAAGTGAACTGAAACCATTTTCACAACATCTCAATACAAGTCAGGTTGCTGGGGTCAAGCCTCTTAAAATTCAAAATGATTAAAAGAAAATTTGATAGGCTCTTCACAAGCAAAGTTGCACATTTACTTCATACACATTTAACATCTGCTTGAATCTTGAAAAGGCTGGAGCATCCGTGAAAGATGTGCATATCTCCTTTATTTCTGTTGTGTCAACTTATTTTCTGCAGATCTGTATACACCCACAGGCCACGGCTGTCTTTACCTGTGATCATCCAAGGTTATATGGGTAGACAAGCCTGAGAGATGGATGTGCTGTTGAGAGAATCATTCAATTAGGTAAAATACTAATGCTGGAAAGACGAAAGAGACAGAGAAACAAAGTATTACAAACATGGAGTTGCTTGCCATTACTATTACAATCCACGCACATCTTGTTATGTGTTGTTTGTGCACAAGAAACAACTATCAACTATACATTATTGTTCAAAAGCTGGTAGTCAGTAAGATTTGTTGTTAGAAAGTAGTCAGTAAGTTTTGTTGTTTTTGTTTTGAAATAAATTACTTCAGCACTTTTACATTTTTACAAAAATATATTTCAAATAAATGCTGTTCTTTTGAAATTCTATTAATCAAATAATCTTGAAAAAAAATGTATCATGGTTTTCACAAAAATATTAAGCAGTTGATTTCAAAACTGATATTAAAAAAAAAAAGAAACAACTATCAACTATACATTATTGTTCAAAAGTTGGTAGTCAGTAAGATTTGTTGTTAGAAAGTAGTCAGCAAGTTTTGTTGTTTTGAAATAAATTACTTCAGCACTTTTACATTTTTACAAAAATATATTTCAAATAAATGCTGTTCTTTTGAAATTCTATTAATCAAATAATCTTGAAAAAAAATGTATCATGGTTTTCACAAAAATATTAAGCAGTTGATTTCAAAACTGATATTAAAAAAAAACTGGTTTTTGAGCATTAATTTAGAATATTGGAATGATTTCTGAAGGATCATGTGACACTGAAGACTGGAGAAATGGCTGCTAAAAATTCAGCTTTCCCAAAGGAATAAACTGCATTTTAATTTTTAAATGTTAATAATATTTCACAATATTAATGTTTTTACTGTATTTTATCCAAATAAATGCAGCCTTGATGATCATAAGAGCATAAATATTAAATAATTTTACTGACCCCAAACGTTAGAACAGTGGTGTATACTATATATCTATAATTGTCAAATTCCACATTAATTAGATGCTGCAACAAAACAACAAGTTATCACTTACAGTATATACAATTAGGCCTATTTCACAGTGAACGCATAAGGAAAACAACAATGTATCTACAACAGCAGACTCATGCTGCTCTATACAGAAAATACAATTATTTCTGTGCTACTGTATTGCAAGTGTTCTTTAATAACAACCATACATCGCAATTGGGTTGTCCATTGAGAATTATTACAATTTGATGGTCACAAAATGTAATTTATGAGAAAATATGTAACATGAGAAGTGGAATCACATTTACCTCCAGATGATAATTAATCTACACAGAATAACACTAAACCCCAAACTGGAGCTATAAACTAATTGAATCAGCTGGATACTGTCAGATTTACTGAATAGACAATGCAGTCACTATGTATGCATGGAGCCCAACAAATGTCTTCAAACAACAGAAGAGTAGTTTACTGAAGTAGTTTAAATTGCTTTAAACACAGCTATATTGCAACAAATGTTCTGAAAAGTAGGTTTAAAATGCATTTTCTGCCGAGTTTAATTTAGCACGAGCAGAAAAAGGCCCAGCACCAAAACATACACTTACACTCCTGTAGACAGAGCCACTTTGCCAGCAGTGTGAATACTGTAACCTATTAACATGGATGCAAAAATAAATACGAGCTGCTTTCACGTGATGTGTTAAAAACAGACCTTAGTGTAAAACTGTTGAGAGACTGTTGAAAGAAAATCTAAAGGTCAAATCGTTGTGAGCATTTATTTATAATGTGCGAGTAAAGTGACTCATATTCATGTGAGTTCAGTGTCTGGAGCCCAGCATAGCACGGTTCAGAGGCTTAGTCATCAATGGACGTGCCTCAAAATAATCTTGCTTTACCATTTACACAGGCGGAAACCTCATGGGGGACCTCTTTCAATTGCGGATGGACATTGTTTGCTATGAAAGGATTGCAACATTGATCCAGATGAAAGAAATGAATGAGTCTCGATTGAGAAGTTGCCCCGGCTCTGAAACACACAGCTACCAGCAGTGACAGGCAATGGGAGCTTGTTTTAGATGCATTATCCCCTTTAGAGCATGGGGCGTTTCACAAGTACACACACACACACACACACACACGGAGGAATACCGCTGCATGATTTATAAAGGGGCAGATGTGGTTGTTTTCTCCTCTTCCCCTAAAAGCACGATTCCTCTGTGGGTGTCAGCGGAAGCTCAGTAAAGACACACAGAAAAACACACTCTTTCACAACGCGCACACACATCAGGGTTGGGCAAAATTTGGAATTTAAGAATATGCTTTCAATTTATGAATGTAAATTTAAATTGAATTGGCAACACCCCATAGGACGTGTGACAGGAAGAGGAATTTACTGAATTAAAATTCTAATTTGGTTCAACCCAACAACAACAGATAACTCAGGAGTTATATTTAGCTGCCTTCTAGGAAAATGATGATAATAATAACAAATAAATAATAGAGTAAGAGAGTAAAATCTTCCACCATCATTAAACATACATTTCTACAAGTAGCATTTCAAACATTGACTATTTATATAATGTTTCTGGAAATACACCATATGTTGTTTTATTTTATTAGCCTATGTATTATTAAACACAACACTTTATTGTCATTATGAATTCCGTTATAATTCCACATCTATTTTGAGCAGTTACCATTTCAATTGGATGAATTCACTGAGGAAACAGAATTGGAATTTAAAATACATTCTCAGTTCAATTTTGAATGGTGCATAAACCCTAAACACATACATTTATGCAAACCCACAATCAAAAATATCCTTTACAATGACATCCAGTATTTTAGTAATCCATTAATGCTGCAGAATACTGCTGTGAATGAATTGTGAGACCCTTGTTTTGTAGAATAGCAATGCTAAATAAATGGGAATTTAAAATTTTGAGAGATTAAGTAGTGTAACAGAGATAGAAAGAGCAAAAGAGACAGGATTGGATGAAAAAAATCCCATCTCCGTACATATATGAGAACAGAATTGCTACGAACAGAAACAGAGGAGAGAGATGAACGCCACAACCTGTGAACCTTGAATGTTTCAAACACTGAAGTAATATTGAAATCAGAAATCAGAGGTTTTGATCTGTGTTTTCTGATCATGCAGTGTTAGGGAACAACTAAAAGCAGCAACAGAAAAATATGGCTCAGATTAAATCCTAAACACAAATCATTGGGTAGTTATCTATTTAAAAAATATACTGGCCCATAAGCATATTCAGTGTGGTTGGCTACTTTTTGTTAGTAGCGTGTGGTGTTTGCTCCTTGTAGCAAAAAATGTTGCTTTATAGTGAAGTCAGTGCAACAACCGGACAGCCTCAAATTCAGCAGACCGTGCTTTTATTAAAGTCCCCAGAACAAAACCATCAATTATTGACATTAGGTTTTCTATAGAACATTTTAGACCATTAGCGTGAAAGGCTTTAATGCAACCTCAAAGAGCTTAAAGAGCTTTAAAAGCGTCCTTTTTTTAGGAATGACACAAGCAACATTTTCCTGTTGATTAAACAAGTTTAAATGCACTGCTTAAGTACTGCTGAATCAGCAGACCGTGCTTTTATTAAAGTCCCCAGAACAAAACCATAAATTATTGACATTAGGTTTTATATAGAACATTTTAGACCATTAGCGTGAAAGGCTTTAATGCAACCTCAAAGAGCTTAAAGAGCTTTAAAAACGTCCTTTTTTTAGGAATGACACAAGCAACATTTTCCTGTTGATTAAACAAGTTTAAATGCACTGCTTAAGTACTGCTGAATATTTTAGAAGGGACTCTACTATTACGACACCATTAATGTGTCTGCACACTGTGTTTTATAATAAATTAAATAAGGTATTTTCAGCTTGACATTAAAATTCTTTTATAGAGGCATGTAAGATATTTAAACAATGTTGGCTTAGAAGGACAAAATCAGTAAATAAAAAAGGGCAGGGTGGGGGCAGCAAACTGATGATTCTATAGAGCTTTAAATCAGCACAAATCAGACAATAATTTTTTTTTTATCTGACCTACTGTTCCTAAAGCAGAAGAGAAGCAAAAGATTTTCATATTTTTGTGGAGATCTTTTTCTGAAGAGTCAATAGAAGGACAAAATCAGTAAATAAAAAAAGGGCAGGGTGGGGGCAGCAAACTGATGATTCTCTAGAGCTTTAAATCAGCACAAATCAGACAATAATTTTTTTTTTATCTGACCTACTGTTCCTAAAGCAGAAGAGAACCAAAAGATTTTCATATTTTTGTGGAGATCTTTTTCTGAAGAGTCAAAGAGTGGTCCTTGCAAGTGCAAAAGTCACCGTCACTATGCAAGTGTGTTGTGGGTGGCTGCCAGGGCATTGTTATGTGGTTGCTAATGTGATCTGAGTGTTTTCTAGAATGGTGCAATGCGGTTGCTAGAGTGGGTACTAGGTGGTTGATTACTGGCCCAAGTTAAAAGAAGCCAGTCCCACATCACTACGATATTCTGGTCTCTGACATGGCTCACATCCCTCCTCCATTTTCACTGCTTTAAAGGGTTAGTTCACCCAAAAATGAAAATTAGCCCATAAATTACTCACCCTCAAGTCATCCTAGGTGTATATGACTTTCTTCTTTCAGACGAATCCAGTCGGAGGTATATTAAAAATTGTCTTTGATCTTTCAAGCTGTTTCATGGCAGGGTGTTGCAGGTGTTGCATGCTTCAGTCCAAAAGAAGTGAAATAAAAAGCGCCCATCCATAAAAAAAAAGTGCCTCACACGGCTCCGGGGGTGCTAAAGTAAGGAAACTTTGCTTCCTTTGATCCTGTTAACAAACGTAGGTTTTCACGAGACTCACTGGTCTGATCTCAGCGCTGATCTCAGAGGTCATCTGCCCGGAACAGCTTCCCTTTACAACAGTGAGTGCACGCTACATTAAAGTGATTATTAAATTTTGAATATGGATATTTTTCTTACAAAAATGCATCGATTCGCTAAAGAAGGCCTTTGTTCACCCCCCGGAGCCGTGTGAGACACTTTTTTTTTAATGGATGGGTGCATTTTATTTAACTGCTTTTGGACTGATGCATGCAACACCCGCTGAGTGGCATTAAACATGCAACACCCACTGAGTGCCATGAAACAGCTTGAAAGATCAAAGACAATTTTTAATATAACTCCGACTGGATTCGTCTGAAAGAAGAAAGTCATATACACCTAGGCTGACTTGAGGGTAAGTAACTTATGTGCTAATTTTCATTTTTGGGTGAACTAACCCTTTAACATTACCTAGGCCAAAATTGTAAGATTTTTTGTCCATAAACACCCTTGTGAAAAAGTACACTTTAGCATAGTTTTAAAAAGAGTCCTTATTACAGAAATAACATACTTTAAAAGAATATACAAGAGCAAGCTGAATGTAATGTTTTCAGACACTTGCATGTTAATTGTGTGTTTTATTATAGATATAAATTTACATTACATAGTTAGCTGAACTTTTTTGGCTGCACAGTACGTGCACTTACCTGTACTTACAGTGAACTTACCTAACAAATTACTGGATGATAAAAGGTAACTACATGGGTTAGGTGTAGGTTCAGGGTTAATACCTAGTTCCCCTTCAGGAACTCGAGCTGCGTCGAGATCGCTTTGGGAACGCCCCTGCGTGACCGCGTTCTGAAGCACTTGTCAAATCAGCCCAATGGAGTAGCAAGACGTCACGGGCGGGGTGACGTAAGCACCAGAAAGTATAAAAGCGCATCCGGCA
>NW_015539863.1:1319389-1322003 GCF_001515605.1 Sinocyclocheilus anshuiensis
CCATTGGGCTGATTTGACACGTGCTTCAGAACGCGGTCACGCAGGGGTGTTCCCAAAGCGATCTCGACGCAGCGTCTCGTTCTCTCGGGGAAGCATGGTTACATACGTAACCTAGAGACGTTATTACCCAGTTATTGTAATTACTATAAAATGTACATAAGTACATGTGGGAAAGGTCTGTAAAATAAAGTATTACAGCTTTTTTGGCCCACTTAAGTACATATTTATTTGGAATTTCATAACTACTATTGTATTTGAAATATGAAATATGGTTAAAGAATGGCTGCAGCTGAAAGTACAGACAAGCATTTGATGTAAATTAACTTACACTTAAATATGTATGTTATGTACTCAAATTTGTAATTACACGTTTAAAGGAAGTTTGAGGAATTTGCTATTTAGTACTTATAAATATATTAAATGTAATATCAAGTAACACTGCAGTATTTATAAACGAGTACTTTACATGTGCTTTTTTGTATATTAGTCAACACATCAAAATAAGTGTACTTAAAAACATGCCAAAAGATTAAGAGATTGTTCTCAAAATCTCAAATGTACTTTCAAAGTGAAACATTTTATTTGATGTTATTACAAAGTGTACTTTTTAAAAGTTATGAAATATTATGAAACTTAGTCATGACACACTCTCTTTAAGTTACTTGTGGATAGTGGATAATGGATAATGGTATATCCATTATTTCATAAATATCATATTTTCTCTAAGAATAAAAAACAGTGTTCTACAAGTGCATATTCAATACAATTAAGCGCACTTCTTTTTTCACAAAGGGATGCATTTTATCTATACATCTTATGCAACCATGGTTTATTTGAGAATGTTCTTCTCAAGAACACTCCAAAGTTTGGTCATGACGTTACTGGCAGTTCAGGAAAGTTTTCAGATTCTCATCCACTTGCTGAAGTTTCTTTTTGTGCAAAGAATAATGAGGCATCTGTTAATTATCATAACAGACGTTCTTTAAACTTTCAAACAGTCATCACATTTACTTCTAAGATACTTAGAACTGCATTAAACCCTTTTCAAATATCAGAGTCTAATTCTAAAACACAGCTTGCTTATTTCCAGTGCTCATAAACACACATGCACACACACAGTGATATCGGGGAAAACAGGCAGAGGACCAAAGCAGGCTACCGCAGCTTGAGACAGATGTCCCTAGGGATACAAGATAGAGACAAGCTGAAAAAAAAGAAGAAAAAACAAACGAGCTCCTACAGTGGAACATGTGCTCCAGATGCTTGTGTTACTCCACCAAGAGTCCACCTTAATGTAGGGCCCTTTCCTGGCCCCGTCCCTAGAGATAACTTCTGTCTAACCACCAACGGCCCTCTCCAGATGCTTGGAAGAGAACAGCGTGAGCACAATGGGTGCCAGAGAGACGACGGGGAAACATACTTGAAAGAATAACATATTTGGGGGGATTTAGTGTAAGAAGAATGGGGTACTCAAATGAAGGGGGCATAATAATATTACACAAATACGGTGCAACCATTTCCAGCCATGGGTGAGGATAAACAGGAAGCGCAGATGAATATTCATAGGTAATTATTTGGATGAATGGATAAATGAGGAGGTGGGTGTTTGGATGGATGAATGCAAGGACAGACGGACTCACCGGGTCTTCCTTTCCGGTCCAGAGTGGCCTTGCCGGCGTTCACAGAGCAATAGAGAAATCCATCCATAAAAGACGGAACATCAGCCGAAAAACTGCTGTCAAATACTGCTTCCAGCTTAGGAAAATCTATAGAGAGAAAAAACAGAGAGAGATTAAAAAGAAAAAGGAGAACAGCTGATTAGGAATAATCCTATAATGTGGTGAGGACGAGAAATGCTGTTTATATGGAGATCAGTTGCATTATATGCAAACGCAGCTCGCTATTCCAACTGCTTTCAAGTGAAATTCAAAGTTTTTAAAAACTATTTACCTCAGAAGCTTCTTGATAACCAGTCAGTCTTCATGCAAGGTGTCAAACAGCTTTTAAAAGCTACATTTCATCCATTTTAATATGTTTATTTTTCATTTTCCAAGGTTATTTATTAAGTAGGATTGTAACAGTGCTTAATTTGTAAATGAATCATTTCCGGATCCAAAACAGCAATTAAAAGGCGCTGTGACCGACACTGAAAATACAACTTAAGTTTTCCCGGAACATTCAATGATGTCACTAAACGGTGATGCCACAATTACAAGAGAGCATCGTTCACAAGTTTCTGCATTAACCTAACTAGGGCACAGCTTCAAACCCTGGGTCAAAAATGGGTTGCCAGGATGATTTTAGGAAAATGTATATCTAAGATACATTAAAAATAACAAAATTTGTTTTCATAAAAATAAAATTCAATCATTGCATAGGTATAAATATGTGAAAAATATCTGACTTAAATAAGTAACAGTTTTAATTAAACGTGCATCCTTGCTTTATTTCACAAAATCACAAATGTTCTGTTGTTATTTTGTGTGTGCAAAAATAAAAGTAAACACTTTGTGCTTTCGAATTATGTCTTACTCTTATCTGTATGACCAAAAATTATGTAGGCCTAGGCTATTTTATGTTTCAGCTGTTCGATCGCGACGGCGCCTCGCACGCT
>NW_015539863.1:1322332-1323758 GCF_001515605.1 Sinocyclocheilus anshuiensis
AGTCTGTTCATGCCTAGTCAAGTCAAGTCAAGTCAAGTCTGTTCATGTCAAGTCAAGTCTGTGTATCTAGTCTTCGTCTGTTTGGATTATGTTTGGATGTTTGGATCACTTGTAAATAAACTGCACTTGGGTTCTTCACTACGCTCGCCTTCAGTGGACTGAATCGTTACACTAACGTATAGGCTAGCTATGTTTATAGTGTTTATAATGTTTATACATTATATTTCACATTATTTGGTATTATTTATGGTATTTATGGTATTATTACACTCTCTCCAAACGTTCTGCTGCTCACAAAACAATAAGCAGTAAGCACCAATCAATGAGTGTGAGTTTGAACTTAAGAAAGCTGACTGGTCACGGTCAAAAATATGTTGAGGACCAATACATAACCTCCAAATACATAAACCTGTACTCGCTCTCATATGCATGCACGCACTGTCACGATCTAATGCCGGATCCTTAAAAACAATTACTAGAATGCAAAAATCCAAAATCGGACATTTTCCGGAACAGGGTCCGTCAGGATCCGGCTCAAATTAAGCACTGGCTTGTAAAACTTCCATTCAAACATAGAAGCTCAAGGTTAGAATTTGACTCTGCTCCCCTCGTTCTGCTCTACCTCTTCATCTGCTCTCCCTATTTTCCTCCTTCACTTTTAACTCCTTTTTCCGCCAACTACCTTATCACATTCTGATTCAATTAGCCACTATGCTCAGGTTCAATTTTCTTCGGGAAGATTTTATCACACATTTCTAGTCGCCAACATGGAAAAAGTTCAAATAACTTTAATTGAAAAGCCTTTTAATTGAGGGATCTTTCCATCCATCCATCTCTTCCCTCCAGCTACTGATACTTCTCTGTTCGAACGAGAAGGATTAAAAGTGATAATGAGAGAGGACGGAGGGAAGTCCAATTCGGCGATCTCTGCACACGTGCCTCCAACATGCAAATTGAGAACCTGCATAAGTAATATATTCAAATGTATGCATATGTGTATTTTTCCAAGAGAAACAATGGAACTTGTTGCAAGTTGAATGTGTGTGTATGTGTGTAAGATGATGACTGAATTATCTGACTGAGAATCACATTTACAAGCCATTAAGTTAATGAGGCCATAGCTCCACACAGATTTAGAGGTTACGCAAATGTTGTCCTGCTGTTGTTACGATGTTAGTAAGCTTAACAAAACATTGGCAGAACACTGTAAAACATTTGTGGCTGTGCTGATTGGAGAATAGCTTCATTAGGATCGTTGGCACACTTCCTGTAAAGGCCCCAAATGAGCAATGTAATGACACACACACACAATCTACAGCTAATTATAGACACTTTCAGGGGTAATGCCATCTTGAGGTAAGGATTTGTGTGTGTGTGTGTGTGTGTGTGTGTGTGTGTGTGTGTGTGTGTGTGTGTGTGTGTGTGT
>NW_015539863.1:1324195-1340527 GCF_001515605.1 Sinocyclocheilus anshuiensis
GGTTGGTGTAGGGCAATAGCACATACAGTTTGTACAGTATAAAAACCATTACGCCTATGGAATGTCCCCATAAAACATGAAAACACAAAATCGCCCATTAGCCTGTGAGAAATGCCAATTGTGATGAAAATTTGACTGTGAGTACCAGACGGCGTGTATTTAAATGCAAAACAGGAAAACATAAAACTTTCCATTTAAATAGTATGTTATTTATGGTCTACACTGCCCTTCAAAAATCTGGGGTCAGCAAGATTTTTATTTTTTTTTTTTCATATAAAAGTAATTAAATTAATACTTTTTTTACATTCAGCAAGGATGCATTAAATTGAAGTGACAATAAAGACATTTATAATGTTACAAAAATATATATTTTAAATAAAAACTAAATGAACTTTTTATTAATCAAAGAATGCTAAAAAAAAAAAAGCTTAACAGTTTCCATACAAATATTAAGCGGCACAACTGTTTTCAACATTGCTAATGATATGAAATGTTTTAAGCACCAAATCAGCATATTAGAATTATTACTAAAGGTTCATTTTATAATGAAGACTGGAACAATGGCTGTGGAAAATTCAGCTTTGCCATCACAGGAATAAATTACATTTTAAAATATATTTAAAAAAAGAAATGGTTATTTGAAATTGTAATAATGTTTCACAATATTACTGTTTTTACTGTATGTAGTGTACATCTCATTATCTGCATTCAATATAAGTTTTACACATTTTCATGCATATTTGATAACACGTTCATTTCTGGTACAACTTCATCTCCTTTTCCATCAAAAAGCCGCCAGCTATTAGATTGAATAATCAATGTCATATTAGATGATTGATTTTATAATCTTAATTGTGTATTATATAATCATGGTGAAGTGCATACTTTGATGCTTGAAACAAAGGGCTGCTGTATGAAATGCAGTATTTTTATCTTTATTTTATTTTATTATTTTTTTTATTTATTCATTGTGTGGTAAGCTCTGCTGTGACATTTCCCTTTTGGATTAATGAAGTCAATCAAACCAAATCAATGCTGGTTGAAAGAAGTCTCTTACGTTCAGCAAGGTTGCATACATTTGATAAAAATACTGTAAAAACTGGAATATTGCGAAATAATATTGCAATTTTAAATATTTATTCAATATTAACACACTTTAAAATGTAACATTTCTGTGATGGCAAAGCTGAATTTTTAGCATCGATTACTCTAGTCTTCAGTGTCACAAGTGTCACAATCCTTCAGAAATCATTGTAATATGCTGCTTAACATTTGTGGAAACAGTGATACATTTTTTCTGGGATCTTTAATGAATAGAAAGATCTAAAGAACAGAATTTTTTTTTTTGGCGTTTTTGCATTTTTCTATGACAGGACAGTAGAGATATGACAGGAAGTGAGTGGGAGAGAGAGAGAGAGAGAGATGGGGGGTTGGGAACAGGAAAGGTCCACTAGGCGGGATTCGATCCCGGGACAGCCGAAGAGCAGCTGCGCCATATGTCAGCATGCTGCCCACAAGGCTATCGGTGCCGACATGAACAGAATTTATTTGAAACAGAAATACTTTGTAATACTTTGTACTTATATTTTTGATAAATTTACTGTGTCCTTGCTGAATACAAGTATTACTTTCTTTCAAAAAATAAAAACTAAATAAATAAAAATCTTACTGAAACACTGAACATTGGAAAGGTAGTGCATATGTGGTGGCACGCATTTCACGGGATATTGCAAAGTACGGCGGCCTGTACACATCATGATGAAGTGACAGTTTCTTTAGCACACACACCTGAGAGCTTGTTGTGGTAGAGAAACTCCATCTGCAGCCTCTGGCCTGCTTTCTGAGCCAGCAGATATGGGGTGGAGTACTGAGGGTCACCGGTTGCACACATCACATCCGCCCCGCTGAAAACCAGGGCCATGGTTTGCAGGATGTCAGGGAGAACCACTGTTGCACACAGTGCCTTTGGACACACACACACATGCAACAAAACACGTTGTATGAACACGACTGAGCATCAATGATGGGAAGAGCACAGCAGCACGCAAAGACTACACTGAAACTGACAGCACATGATGAATTAACTAACAACATTGTCAAAGTACCACTCCTTTTGCGGCTAATATGAAAAACAAACATTTGTTGCATGCAGCTTTACTTGGTATCTTGGTACAGAATAACATCGACATTGACATTGACAGGAAGCGAGGCATCCAAAGAAAGAATGCAGTCAGTCCAATTAAAAAGAGATGGAGGGGGAAAGAGTCAATAAATACAATAGTGTGTGTCTCTGAGAGAGCGAGAGAGCGAGAGAGCGAGAGAGAGAGTGTTGGCGGGAGTAATTCAGTCGAACACTGCATTCATCTAAAACAGTCCGATCCAGCCAAGCTATCGATCCCCCTCAAACAAGCTAGATCCGCTGGAGAACAAGGACACTGAAACAGTAAACCACACACATACACATATATGTACAGAAGAATCAATCATCAAACATCTCAGACTACTAGTGAAAAGTATTATATCATTTCAAATTATTTTCTTATTTTTCGTAAAGATTACACTAAGGTTAGAGTAAGTACGATTATTTTTAAGAAATCACTTTTATTAAGCAAGGATGCATTAAAATTATCTTTTAAACTGTTACAAAAAACGTTTTCAAATAAATGCTGTTCTTTTGAATGACTCATTGAAGAATCCTGAAAATCATGTATCATCGTTACTACAAAAATATTATGCAGCACAACAACAGTGTTTCAACACTGATAATAATAAGACTGTTTCTTGAGCACCAAATCAGTATATTATAATGATTTCTGAAGGATCACGTGACACTGACGACTGGAGTAATGACTGCTGTTTCTTTCTTTTGCTTTGTCTCTTTTTAAATGAAAGCAACACATGACCTGCTTTAACTCCACAAGTTTTGTGTCATCCTGATGATCATGTTCTCCAGCATGATATGAGATGTATGCACAGTCACAGTTACTTACTTGATGACAATAATGACAATACTAAATTTAATTTAGACAAATAATAAAGATAATTGAATATTTTCTATTCATAACTTTTAGCCTATTTGCTGTGCATTTGTTGTACAAGATTAAAAAGTATAAAACACCAGTTCCCTTTCGCTTTCCCTTTCCCATTTGGTGTCTAGGTGACCTTATAATGTTGTTCCAATGACATAAAACCCAAGGACATCCCTTAGCGTGTGTGTACATGTTCTCTAGGTCACCTTTTCTGAAGAGACTTTCTGGAGGTCACTGATTTTAATTGGAGCTGTTGACTATAATCCAGATAAACACACACATATATACTCTACAAATACAACATAATGATAAATTGTGCCACTGATGGCAAAGACTGAAATAAAATT
Source organism: Sinocyclocheilus anshuiensis (assembly GCF_001515605.1). Taxonomy (NCBI): domain Eukaryota; kingdom Metazoa; phylum Chordata; class Actinopteri; order Cypriniformes; family Cyprinidae; genus Sinocyclocheilus; species Sinocyclocheilus anshuiensis. The sequence goes on from NW_015539863.1 coordinate 1,327,572, forward strand.
CAGCAGCCATCATTCTAATCTTCAGTGTATGCTGAAAATATGCTGATTTGGTGCTTTGGTGTGCTTAATATTTTTGTGGAAACTGGCATATTTTTTACAGCAGTCAAGTTCAACAGAAAGTTCAAAAGAACAGCCTTTATTAAATAGATTTTTTGTAACATTCTAAATGTCTTTACTGTCACTTCTTGATTAAATGTATGTGCGTGTGTGATGCCATTAAGATGCCTTCTTTTATATAAAATGCCATTAAGATCTATCGTGGTGGGGACTTCTATCACACTGAGCAAATTATAATTCTCATCTGCTAAATCTGACCTTCACACAAACCTTTCTGCATTTTAACATATTCATTTTCACATTAATTTGTATGCTTATTAACTAGTTCTACTTTGGCTGGTCCCAACAATGTAAGCACTTTCAGGTTTTTACTTTTTTCAAAAAAGAACAACTTCTGAATTGTTGTCATATCTCATAAACCCAAAACCACTGCCTACCAGGCAGACTACTGCTCGAAACTTCAGGATGAACGAAAGTATCAGACAGGAACTAAAATGAAAACTTAAAGACATATATCACATCAGGGCTTAAACAAAAACTTTGAGAACAGGGAGGATCTTCTGGAACATTTTGTTTGTGTCTGTCCCAGACGTACCCTTCCATTTATAATCTAATCTCACCTCTGTATGTATCTGCACTATATTCTTTATCTTCCTCTCACTCTCTTTGTCTCTCTCTCTGACACACACGTACACAATCATATAACTTTTTAAGAAGAACCCCTGAAAACTCCCCAGTGCTGCTCTCATCTCACACACACGTAATCCACAGTTCCAATCCTCTCGCACCCTCTCTTTTGCCCCCCCTCTCCAGAAGACAAAAGCAGGCTTGATCTGTGTTAGTGCTGACGGTAAGGAAAAACAGCATCTTTTGGCTTAGGAAAGAGTAATGCGGACAAACTCAGTAGGAACAATCAAAACACACACACACAAATACAGCATAATTATGAATTATGCACAGGAAATAGTGTTAACTCATAACACACCCATTATCATCCATTCAATTTCTTTAACATACTTTGTTTTCCGACTGTAACTTTACAGCACTTTGATTGTAGTTGCATTATTTAGTGCTATGCAAAACGATTCAAAGCAGAATCTTGGTTTTAACATAACTCTGGCAACCAGCTCTGAAAATTGATGAGAGCCAGTTACCATGGTAACCCTAATTTACACCTGGGCTATCAGGTGAGCCAGAGCAACAACAGATGCACACACACACACACACACACACACAGCGACCAACATCTCCAGCCCTAATGGGCCTTTTAATGAGGTAGAAAAAAATAACACTAAGCCAAAGGCCAATAATAGCACACAGGCTCTCTTACACACACCTTGTTGAGTTCCTCTTGAGTGTTTAGACCTTCTAGAACTTTCTTGTACTTCCTCTTTTTGTACTTCCTGCGAATAAAGGATGCACGCTGCTCCAGTGACGGCTGCATGCAAAGCTCCTCCTCTGGGTGAAGATTTGCTTCCCAGAAGCTGTTGGAATTTTTATTTCCAACGTCTAAAACCAGCTAAAGAGAGGGACAGAACGTGAGGACAATGTATTTCACAAGAAAGTTAGATCACCCAAAAATGAAATCTCTGCCATCATACTCAACATCATGTCATTCTAAACCCAGATTTTTGTTTGAAAAACAAACTAAGGTATTTTTAATGAAACCTTTCCATCCCTTTATTTCCTCCATGGAATGGACTTTCAGTGGAGGGACAGAAATCTCTCAGGTTTCATTAAAAATATCAATAACACTTTAAGTATAGGGACAAATTCTTACTGTTAACTAGTTGCTTATTAGCATGCCTATTATTAACATAATGGCTGTTTATTAGTACTTATAAAGCACATATTCTGCATGTTCTCTAATCCTACCCAATACCTAAACTTAACATCTACCTTACTAACTATTAATAAGCAGCAACTTAGGAGTTTATTGAGGCAAAAGTCATAGCTAATGGCTTGTTAATGGCGAGAATTGGACCTAAAAATAAAGTGTGACCGAAATATCTTCCTTTGTGCTTAAGGCTTTGGAATGACATCCGGGCGAGTAACTATAAATCAACAGATTTTTCATTTTTGAGAGAACTATCCCTTTAAAATCAATATGTAAGAAGTGACTACCACAACAGATCGGTACCTCAATGAGCTCGTTGGTCCATATGCTGCTGTCTAGCTTCATACTGCGGACCTTTGAGATCCCAGGACCCAGGAATCGATGCTGACCTGGAAACAGATACTGACCTGAACTTTTCACATCTAAAACAGACAATGTTAATTTAATAGTCAAAACTTCCTGTTAACTAAAAGTGTCCTGCTTAACCTCAAAACTAAGTACAACTTCACACTAAATGGTATAAAGCAACGACTCGTATGACACACATACAGACAGAGTCACACTCACTATACATTTCATCGTATCCTTCCCAAGCACTCTTTTCTCCAGCCTGCCACAGCTATAATTGCAAATGAAAGGCACGAAAAAGCCATTAATTGCTAATGAATCATAAGTAATTAATTGTGTTTGTTGGTCTGCGCATTTATTTAGCTGAACTCCAGGCACTGTCGTAGTCATTGTTTATGCGAGAAACAGATGAATTAAACATGGCAGGGAGAAACACATATTTGAATATGGAGTGTGTGATTTTCCAGCATAATTATTAGCATTTTAGAGTACCAGTTTGCCATCAAAGATCATTAGAGCCGCCTGAGAGCCAACGGGACTAAAGATGCTCTGTGTACGTGTTAGTGTGTGTGCATTAAGGGCACTCGTTAACGTTTTTTTAGTGCCATCGAAGAAAACTTCTAAGACAGGAAAGTACCTTAAACACAGCGTTTGTTTCAATGAAACCCTATTTAAAGCATCAAAAGAGAACAAAATCATCAGAAAGGTGGAGAAATTTCTCTTTGTTACCTTATTTGAAACTATTAAAAGAAAGGAAGAGTGAAAAATGGGCATAGCGGGAGTTTCTATGGTAACCGCAGCCTCACTTGAGGAATGTCTCCAATCACAGAGTTCGATTTAAAGAGCTTATTGCAATTACATGTGTAAAGAAACAGACAAACCCGAATATGTGTCACACAGCCAGGGATGTTGATTGATATCAAAGTGTGTTGGAAGATAAAAGACGGGGTAAAAAGAAACAGAAGTGAATGAGGGGGAAAAAAGAAGTGGGAACGTTAGATAAGTATTATAAATGTGAAGACAGATTGTGAGAAAGAGAAAGTCACTTCACCTGTCTCTCTCTTTCACACGCTCTCTGTCTCCCACCGAAGACAATTTGCTCTCATTTAATCGTTAGCTGTTCGTTATATTCCCAGTATTTCGCTCTCGCTCTCCTAATTGTCAGCTGCAGAAGCGCAGCTAATTAAAGTGTCTGTGCCATAGATCCCATGAAGGCTGCAGTGCACATTTAGGGAAAGTGTCTCCCCATTCGATGGCTTATTCAGCAGCCGTTTGCACACGTTCAGCCACTGGTTCCTCCTGTATTGTGACCTAATGTAACATCACATGGCTGAGTAACTGAAATAATTAGTTCATTTATGGTGTCGGAGGGTGGTCACAATAATCTAAGCAACCACAATATCGGGAAAAAGAGCAAAGGAACTGTCTAAGGAGAGATGGAGTAAGATGGCTATGAAGAGCATTTAGTCTGTACCTGTAAAAGACAAATAATGAATAAATATAAATCTGTCTGTGCGTTGTTTTGTTACTCTCTATGATGTAACAACTGTTCCTTACCACACGTTTGTCTATGTTTCAGACTAGTTTATCTATCCACACTAAACTGCGGTGTAACGTGACACAATATTCTTCTCACAGCCAGTGAGAAGATATTTAATATGTCCAGTAACAATTTTGGGGTCAATATGATTTTAATTTGTTGCTTGAAAGAAGTCTCTTATGATCAGCAAGGCTGCATTTATTTGATCAAAAATACAGCAAAAACAGAAGAATTATGAAGAAATATTATTATAAATTAAAATAGCTGTTTTCTATTATAATATATGTTAAACTGCAATGTATTACTGTGATGGTAAAGCTGAATTTTTAGCAGACTTTTCTCCAGTCTTCAGTGTCACATGACCCTTCAGAAATCATTCTAATACTCCACATTGGTGCTCGATATTTTTTTTTTACTTAAAGAAGTTCAAAAGTAAAATCCTGTTTGAATTTGATTCACTTAATTTGTCTTTGCGTAATAAAACTATTAATTTCTTTAAAAACAAAAATCCTACTGATCCTTTTCAACAGAAGACATAGGAACCAAGTAAACTTTTATTGCTTCGTGCTTTAGAGTGTGTGCTTAAGACATTGTGTGTTTCATGTTCCATTCCTGTTGTGTTTGTTCTTGATCTGTTCTTTGTGTTCATAATTGTTTCTTACCAGCACAATTCTTGCAGATGACCACACACAAGTTGATGGAGGCCCATTCCGGCTCAGGAGCCTGACAATCAGCGCACTCCCTGTTGGATCTGTTGAACCAAACCTTCTCCAGCACCTCATAATTGCACAACGTCTCTACGATGGACTCCTGTACTGCTTCTATCCATTCCTCTCTCTCATGCTCAGAGTCCACTGTGAAACTGACAAAAATGATACAAAACTCTTACATACACTTTATCAGACTGATTATAGATTAAGTATTACAGTAGGTGATTTAAAAAAGGTACTTTAAAGCAGTACTGACTCTGATTGGCTGTCAATGTTTTTATCATTCATCAGCTGAATAAAATTGTTCTGAAAGTGATTCCAGTAATATTGCTCCTCTGTGCCATAATTGTTATAAAGTTTTGGTGTTGAAATTTAGAACGATTTTTTAAAAATATACCTTTATCGTTATAGTGATTGCCCTTGGTGTGAACAGGCCTGAAGGAGTGGTCACATTCCCTATTGTCTGGCGAATTGTCTGGGCAAAATCTAGTCATTTTTAAAGGAAATTACACAATCAGGAATTTCTTGTGAGGGTGAAAGATTGCCCCAAACAGATTTCACATTGGATTCAGTTGGTTATATGAATTTGCACAAATAGTATTGACCTTTTCTGAGACTTTTATGGTGCTTCTGTGTCCTTTTTGAAGCTTAAAAGCATTCATTGTCATTGCATGGAAAAGAGCGATTAACACATTTTTTTTAATGTCTTCTTTTGTCTTCCTTGAAAGCCCTATAGGTTTGGAATGATATGAGGGTTAGTAAATGACTTACAGAATCCACATTTTTGGGTAAACTATCCCTTTAAGTTGAAGCCCAAATCCGTTACTGTCAAATTTTAAGACAGGGCCTGAATCCCTTGCCATCAGCTCTCTAAGCACTGACTCAAATATGGGGAGTCAGTGTGTGTGCATAAACAAAATATGTTAAACATAAAACCCAAAGTTCTACTTGGCTAAGTTCACCCTGGCTTAAAACCCAGCAGTTTGAGTCCCACTGGGCCCAGGTCAAGTACCAGACAAATAACAATGGTGAACACCATTTTTTTAAATGTTCATTATTGCATTTTGATTGGCAGTGATGAGCCAGAGTGCAGCCCAAATGTAAAAACCAGTAATAGCTCCGAATCTGCTTTACATTTCCATTATGACCCCACTGCGCCCATTATTTTAAATGAGCACAGAGACCTTGATACGTCATTTCTGAGAAAAATTCCAATTATTTTGCCAATAACTAATACTATATAGTCGTCCGGCCTCATATCGCTCAGTGTTTAGAATGTAACTACAAACAGATCAATATTCTGTCCTGTCCACAAAAACAAAGCTAGGAGATAAAGAGGAAAAATCTTTAACAACGCGCACCAGCCAAACAAAGAGAGCAATAGCTTTTCATTTTTTGTTGTTGTTATTGTTGGGTCTTTTTTTTAGCGGGGGAACTGCATGAGCCATAAAAGGATCATTAAAAAACAAACACAAAAACATCTCATCGATTAGGCCTCCGCAAATGGCTGCTTTGTTGGAAACATCAGCTTGTGTGGGGTCACAGGTGAGCGATGCCTGTACTGTACAGCCGTTATAACAGAGCTGATATTTATAAAGAAAAAAAAGAACGAAAGAGGAAGAACAGATCAATAATGAGTGTGCTTCAGATGGATAGTATCAGAGTGGCAGGACAGTCATAATGAGAGAGTGGCTGCTAGAAAATAACACAGCAGGCAACAAACTCTGAAAAAAATTATACTAAAAAGGCTCAAAAAGAAGAAATCGACAGAGTTTCCTCTGCCATTAATAAATCTCACACTGTCCAGCTATGCAAACAATCAGTTTCATTATAAACAGCCAAAAAAGATTCAACTATTTGACACGAATCTTTTTGCAAAGTTCAGCCGTTTAATCCATATTATATTTTGGTTGGTGCAATCACTTATACTAAGAGGTAAATCTCCTAAGTAGGAACGCCTTAATAAATTAACCAAGACAAAAAAGTTTCACTTCTCTTGAAATGTTACAAACTAGGTAGTGAATGTAATAGTAAGTAAATACGTTTTAGCTTACTGACTTCAGGTTTGGTTAAAACAATTCATGTACAATTCCAGATAGAGCTGTGAGAAAACTGAATGAATACTTGGCATTCTAGGAATCTGGAGTTTTGTAGGAATGGCTCAGAAAATGTTATTTTGTAGCAAACATACATTCACCAGCCTCTTTATTAGGTACACCTGTTCAACTGCTTGTTAATGCAAAAAAAATTATCAGCCAATTTCATGGAAGCAACTCAATGCATTTAGGCACATACACAGACTTGGCCCTATTTTTCTAAACTACAGTACATTTGAGTTTCGATTCTTATCACACGATGTCTGCAAATTTAATGTATCAATTCGGACGGGATTAAACATCTCCGTGTTTATTACAGAGGTGGGAGGGTCTGTTTTGTACATCTGGGCTTTGCAGAGATTACGCACTCTATATGCGTGCATTGCATATAGTCATTCGGACTGATTATCATTAGTATAACCACATTTTTACTACAAATACTATGGTTAAGCTATGGCTAGTATAGCAAAACCATGGTTAATTTGTGGTTACTTTAGTTTTAACTTTTTTTTTTATTATTTGTAGTAAAACCATGTTTAATTTTCATAAAGGTATGTAATTAAAACATTATGTAATTGAGTGCAGAAATTATGGTGAGTAATCTTACCTGACGCTGATATTAAAGTAGCCAGTCTTAACAGTTCACGTGATCTGGCTCTTGATTTTATTATTATAATTTTTTTTTTATTATTATTTCTTTGCCGGAAGGCAAACATATCAAAAATGTGCATGGTAAGAGTATCTACGGTTATTCACGTTGGCCAAAACACACAAAGAAACGTGTTATGAAAAAAATATCGTCTGCAATCACGGACGGGATTAGTGTTCTCAGAGTTTGCCAAAAAACAGTAGGTAATTTGCTCTGGAATTATTACAGGAGTTGTGTGAGAAAAACAGACGTGGCAGATTCAGATGGGATTAAAATCGCAAAGTACGCCTGTGAAACCCAAATTTCTCTAACGACCCCCTGTAAAACTAGTCCCATTCGAATAGGGCTATAGTCAAGACGATCTGCTGAAATTCAACCCGAGCATCAGAATGAGGAAGAAATGTAATTTAAGTGACTTTCAATGTGGTATGGCTGTTGGTGCCAGACGAGCTGTTCTGAATATTTCAGAAGCTGATGATCTACTGGGAATTTCACGCACAACCATCTCTAGGGTTTACAGAGAATGGTCAGAAAAAGAGAGAATATCAAGTGAGCGGCAGTTCTGTAGGTGAAAATGCCTTGTTGATGCCAAAGGTCAGAGAATGACCAGACTGGTTTGAGCTGATAGAAGAGCAACAGTAACTCAAATAACCACTTGTTACAACCGAGGTATGCAGAAGAGCATCTCTGAATGCTCAACATATTGAACCTTGAAGCAGATGGAAGACCACACCGGGTGCTACTCCTTTAAGTTCAAACTGTTTTTTTTAACATGACAATGATATCACAATACAAAAGTAAACAATACATTCAATAAGTTGCTTTACCTGTAAAACACAGCTTCTGGTGGCATTCCTTCACTAATGCTGCCATTTAACAATAGAACCAACATTAAACAACTAATAATTCATGTAAAAATGTAAATATCAGAAGCCGATCTACTGAATGCTTCTGAATGTTGAATATTTAATTTTTTCCTCAATATTTTGACAATCTGCTGTAATTTTGGATGTTCATGAAGTCACTTGGAATTCACTGGTGCCTAAATAAGTTGCAGGCCCTGAGGCAGAAAAGCAGCTTCATAATATTATACACCTTCCAGCATGGTTTAACTTTCGAATAAGATTTTGGAGTAAATACAGCATTTTGTTTTCTACAAGCAACATATTTTATATTATTTGTATGTTGTTTGAGGACTCTTCAGCATGTTCTTGAATTTAGGATTGTAAAATGCCCACCCCTAGGAAATGTAGAAATGGAGTTTCATCCAGGAGTAACCTGCCTGACTCTGGACTATGGGGGCCCAAAACATCCTTTCATAATTCTTCCCTGACTTATGTGCTTCAAGAACTCTTCTCCTAAGTTTCTCTGAAATCTCTTTTGATCCACTCACATTGCACTTGAATACAATGCAGTTGTGAAAAGCAGATCAACAAAGTTTTTCAATGGCAGAATAGGTCAATCCCACACTGGAAGAGCAATCACATTCTTTTCAGAACTCACCAATCTTAGAGGTTTGCATATTATTTGTCAATTATTTTAAATGCTTACAATATGAATATGTTCCAAACAATAGTTAATTGTCTTGCTGTCTAATGTCTACACGGTCCGGTTCTTAAATTAACCATATTTTTAGTGTGAAGAACATTTAAAAAATCTGAAGATCTTTTTTTTACACAATTAGTATAGCAAAACCATGGTTAATTTGTGGTTACTTTAGTTTTAACTTTTTTTTTTATTATTTGTAGTAAAACCATGTTTAATTTTCATAAAGGTATGTAATTAAAACATTATGTAATTGAGTGCAGAAATTATGGTGAGTAATCTTACCTGACGCTGATATTAAAGTAGCCAGTCTTAACAGTTCACGTGATCTGGCTCTTGATTTTATTATTATAATTTTTTTTTTATTATTATTTCTTTGCCGGAAGGCAAACATATCAAAAATGTGCATGGTAAGAGTATCTACGGTTATTCACGTTGGCCAAAACACACAAAGAAACGTGTTATGAAAAAAATATCGTCTGCAATCACGGACGGGATTAGTGTTCTCAGAGTTTGCCAAAAAACAGTAGGTAATTTGCTCTGGAATTATTACAGGAGTTGTGTGAGAAAAACAGACGTGGCAGATTCAGATGGGATTAAAATCGCAAAGTACGCCTGTGAAACCCAAATTTCTCTAACGACCCCCTGTAAAACTAGTCCCATTCGAATAGGGCTATAGTCAAGACGATCTGCTGAAATTCAACCCGAGCATCAGAATGAGGAAGAAATGTAATTTAAGTGACTTTCAATGTGGTATGGCTGTTGGTGCCAGACGAGCTGTTCTGAATATTTCAGAAGCTGATGATCTACTGGGAATTTCACGCACAACCATCTCTAGGGTTTACAGAGAATGGTCAGAAAAAGAGAGAATATCAAGTGAGCGGCAGTTCTGTAGGTGAAAATGCCTTGTTGATGCCAAAGGTCAGAGAATGACCAGACTGGTTTGAGCTGATAGAAGAGCAACAGTAACTCAAATAACCACTTGTTACAACCGAGGTATGCAGAAGAGCATCTCTGAATGCTCAACATATTGAACCTTGAAGCAGATGGAAGACCACACCGGGTGCTACTCCTTTAAGTTCAAACTGTTTTTTTTAACATGACAATGATATCACAATACAAAAGTAAACAATACATTCAATAAGTTGCTTTACCTGTAAAACACAGCTTCTGGTGGCATTCCTTCACTAATGCTGCCATTTAACAATAGAACCAACATTAAACAACTAATAATTCATGTAAAAATGTAAATATCAGAAGCCGATCTACTGAATGCTTCTGAATGTTGAATATTTAATTTTTTCCTCAATATTTTGACAATCTGCTGTAATTTTGGATGTTCATGAAGTCACTTGGAATTCACTGGTGCCTAAATAAGTTGCAGGCCCTGAGGCAGAAAAGCAGCTTCATAATATTATACACCTTCCAGCATGGTTTAACTTTCGAATAAGATTTTGGAGTAAATACAGCATTTTGTTTTCTACAAGCAACATATTTTATATTATTTGTATGTTGTTTGAGGACTCTTCAGCATGTTCTTGAATTTAGGATTGTAAAATGCCCACCCCTAGGAAATGTAGAAATGGAGTTTCATCCAGGAGTAACCTGCCTGACTCTGGACTATGGGGGCCCAAAACATCCTTTCATAATTCTTCCCTGACTTATGTGCTTCAAGAACTCTTCTCCTAAGTTTCTCTGAAATCTCTTTTGATCCACTCACATTGCACTTGAATACAATGCAGTTGTGAAAAGCAGATCAACAAAGTTTTTCAATGGCAGAATAGGTCAATCCCACACTGGAAGAGCAATCACATTCTTTTCAGAACTCACCAATCTTAGAGGTTTGCATATTATTTGTCAATTATTTTAAATGCTTACAATATGAATATGTTCCAAACAATAGTTAATTGTCTTGCTGTCTAATGTCTACACGGTCCGGTTCTTAAATTAACCATATTTTTAGTGTGAAGAACATTTAAAAAATCTGAAGATCTTTTTTTTACACAATAAAGAACCAATGTGCAATGAAATGTTTCCATGGATGTTGAAGGTTCTTCATGGAACCATTTATGCCAATAAAGATTTTTAAGAGTGTTAGTAGCATATTATCCTCAGGTGACTCTTTTGAAATGATTTATAAGCAGCAATTCCATTAACACTCAGTCACACATCTCAAAAATAGTACTCCTCAACAAAACACACACACACACACACGGAACTTAACTAATGCTCACAGTTGATCCTAACATTATCATAGTACACACAAATTTGGAATGAAATGTCTATTATATTAGATGGTATTTTTATAGAGAAAGAACTGAATAAAATACTTTTATAATTAGCATAACACTTGGCTAGAGGATAAAATGCTCTATTTAAGTAGGTAAGTAGCACACTATGGTTTTAAGAGGTCTATATACTATATTATGCAAGCAACAATGCAATTTTTATTAGAAGTTAAATTCCCAAATAACTATTCAGTAAATGAAAGCATATGAAATAAAATGTTTATGTAATCAGAACCTGTATTTGAAATTTAGAGCATCTCTGAACTCTGAAGGCACTTGTGTAAATAAATCATTATTTGCACTAAGAAAACTTCATCCTCCAAGGCTGACCTTGAGTGAAGCTTTGATGATTTTTTAGCATAAAGTGATATTAAGGACGTCCAGGTAAGAAGCTTAACTCTGTTTGAAGGTCATCTGAAATCTCTTTAAAACAACATCTACCAGTCAATTTATGCTAATATTTTATTTTGATGATAAGAGATTTTCTTTTTTCTGGCCTTATGCTAATATACAGTAAATAATATTTTAGCAGTTTACCAGAAGGATTTGAAAGGTGTAGTGATCTCAAATCCTTTCCTCTCAACTTGTTTCACACACGCAGCCGTCAGGTCCACAACAGTGATGGCCAGCCCAGCATTAAAGTCCTGTGAAGAACCAGCTTAAACATTAAAACACTCAGTTTTTCATATCCAAGAAAATTCCAACATCAGGAACTAAAATAAAGAAATGAACACAGTAGAGTAAATAAAGCAGATCAGTGACTGCTATGTGAATGGACCAAAGCATTCACAGTCAGACATTATGTGTGTCTGTTTAGAACACTGTAGCTGTAGTGAATGAAGTGAATAAGGAAAACAAAGTCTAACTATAAAAATCGTACAAATGCAAGGACACTGTTGTGTGAGAAGGGTCAAAGGGAGCACAGAACAGACACTGAGCTCACTGGAGGGTGAATACCTGCTGATCCATTGATCAGAGTCTGAATGAATGACAAAGTTTATTTCACACAAGAACAAGCAGGAAACACACTACAAACTTTCTTTACAGACTTTACCAATTACTTCAAGGGCAATGGCAATATGAAAACCTCTCGGAGGAACAAGGGATGATTCTGGGAGGAAAGAATATGGGACAAGAAAAAAGTTAATTGTGTAATATTATGAAAAGTTAGTCTAGTTTTCTTTGGTTTACAGGGGACCTGGGTGCCTTTTAAGTAAACCAAGCCAAACGGCATTTGAACTTGACAGCTGTGTGAAAAAGATCAGCATCTGACATTTTGATAATGACTCCTTTTGTGTTTTGAGTGTCATGAGGGCCAGTTCCTCTTCAGGAACTCGAGCTGCGTCGGAAAACGCTAGGGGAACGCCCTTCAGCGTGACCGGCTCTGCACCTCGTGTGTAATCAGACCAATAGAAAGGCTTCTAGCGGAAGGCAGTTCTGCGTACCGTCATTCTCGCTGGATAGTCTTCGACGTAAACGTCCTGACGCCTAAGGCCTAGGACTTTTTGAGGGCCAGCTCCCTCTGGGGAAGAGCAGTGTACACCGAATTACACGGTGCCCGTCTCTCCTCAGTGCCCTCAGGAGGTCGGTCTGCCAACCCTGCCGTAACGCTGCGGGTTGGTCCACGCCCCTTACCTTTGTTAGGTTTTACGGTCTAGACATGCGAGTCACTCCTGGCTCTTCTGTTCTCTCGCCCTAGCTGTGCAGTCTTCCGCACTAGGCAGAGACTTGGAAGTCTGGCGGTGTGGGCATTCTCGTTCCCCTAGCGTTTTCCGACGCAGCTCGAGTTCCTGAAGAGGAACGTCTCAGGTTACGTATGTAACCCTGGATCCGCGAGGGAACGAGACGCTGCGTCTCGGTGCCATACTTCCGGCATCCCTGCCCGC
>NW_015539863.1:1341123-1374560 GCF_001515605.1 Sinocyclocheilus anshuiensis
CATTAAGTCACCCGCCCGTGACATCTCGCCCATCTATTGGTCTGATTACACACGAGGTTCAGAGCCCGTCACACTGAAGGGCGTTCCCCTAGCGTTTTCCGACGCAGCGTCTCGTTCCTTCGAGGAACTATGGTTACATACGTAACCTGAGACGTTTTTGAGTAAAAGCAAATGATGTGTGAAAGATAAACTCAATTGGACTGACCAAATATAGTTGTGAATATGTGATGTCTATCACAGCGTTTAAGACACACTCGCTTTTACATGCAAGAATCTAGAAAAGTGTATAATACATCTATATATATATATATATATATATATATATATATATATATATACTGTAAATATATACATATACACATTAGTGCGGTCAAAATTAGCACAGGTGATTGATTTTTACAGTTTAATGCCGTTAAAAATATTTAAAGCAGTTAATGCAGTGGCGGGGCTAGGGTTGGCCATTTTAGATAAATTTTAGAAAAAATGTGATTAATTAGTTAATTTTTTTTTTTATCAACTGACAGCACTATATATAATTATATATATACACCAAGAACGACAACTGTAATGACAACTATATTATAGTGTCCACACTAATGATAACAGTGATAACAGTATTACACAAGCTGTCGTGTTGTCGCCTGCCACTTTAAATGCTCGAGCTCATTAAAGTTGTGTGGTTTCTTATTGACTGTCATAGATTTTATCATTTATCAGCTGGAAAAAAAAAAGTCATTCTGAAAGTGATTCCAATGATATCATAATAGTTATGGTGTGAACTTTCCTATTCTTATAGAACTAGAACAACTGTTCATAATTTACAGTTATCATTACAGTTATCATCCTTAGCCTTAAGACCTGTCTTTTACTAAGAATTCAGAATATTTCTGAAAAATGTCTTATGGATGGAAATAATGAACTTCTGTTTAAATCATAAGTGCATTGAAAAGTGCATAAGCATTGAAATCTTTAAGTATACTGTACCACCTCTGTTATATTAATTAAAAGGAAAACTCCTTCAGAGAGACTCTAAGGTATAGGTTCACATGCCTAATATAAAAAGACAGAGTTAGGTGTGAACAGGAGGTGTGAATACAGTTAAAGGTAAAAAAGAGAGTGCGAAACCGATGCATTGATGAACTCATAACGGCAGTGAGTTCATGACCAGAGCAAGACAACATACTTATTTTACATGATAACTTTTTGTCTCTTCAACATTTCTTGCTTTTTATGCTGTCCGAAACATAAAAACAGCACCCAGTCTTTTATTTCAAAATTAAAGGCTCTGTTACAAGCCTAACGGAATGCCTTGCACATTACAACAAAGGCAGCTGCCTTCCCATTAAGCATTGTAAATAAAATAAAACAACAAAAGCGACTTAAGTGACCATTTGGAATGTTCTACATAAACAGAAACTCTCACACAAACCATACAGAATTTTTTATATTTTTTAACGGTACATTTAAATTCAATTGAACCAGTTTTCTCAATACTTTTATGTAGACACAACATATTTATTTTGTACGAGTACAGACAATATTTTGTCTTTGTTTGTGCTGGATTGTTTCTTTTTTTTTTTCATTCCCCTACATTTATAGCAATAGAATTGCCTTCTCTTTCAAGCATACTTAGAATTTGGCCAAAATAAGGTATCTAAAACTTTTCACAGATCAAGTGGTTTGCATGCCGTGTTATAGGAGTTACATTTGCATTTTAGCAACCTGGATTTAAAAAAGAAAAAGAAAAAAATGACTGACAGTTTGTTGGTTAATCCATTATGCGCATATGTGCTTCACTTTTTGTTTGTCCCGGTATACATATTCTGAATGTTGCATAGCCCTGATTTAAAAACAGCACAACAAAATGGAAAAAAACAGGGGTCTTGAGACATTTTATCTCAAGATTGAACTAGTTTTAATCTGATATGGTATATTAAAACTGCAGCACATGCAGCCTACACTCCATTGCAGTGAAACTATCAAATTAAATGCAACTAAATGCATTTCTAATAAACATCTAATGACAAACCAAATAATTGTCCTTTTAGACATTAGCCATCAGAGACCCTTTGAAGTGACCATGTGTTTGGTCTTTTTGTGTTCTTTGCTATGGAGCAAATAGTTTAAGTAAGGAAATCAAAAATCGATGCAGCACTAAACTGTAGTGGCGTCACGTGACTTGGGCTTGCCTGTTAGGTTGACTTTCATTACCTTGGGGAAACATCATGGCCTGACCTCAGAGGAGAGAAGGGCAGTACACTTCATCCTATCCAAGATGGGAAGGGGGAAAAAAACAGCGTCCTGGGCAGCTCGTTCATCTTGTTAAATTAAATACTCCACTTCACTGAACATGAACCGAGCTACCCACCACCGCACCTTTTTCCTCTCTCTCCATCTTTATGCTCCTTTGTGTTTTCTTCATCCCTCAACAGCCACTGTTGTCTTCACCTCCTTCTGTTATCCCTCCGTTCTTGTCTCTCTGCCCAGTTCCTCCTTCACTCCCTCTTTCTCTCATTCCATTTCTTTCCCCCATGCCCTCTTTTCCTCCATTCCCTCCCGTTTCTCTCACCACTTGTTGGAGTGATTGCCACGGAGAGGATTTAATGCAAAAACAATACAATCAATTTCCATTTTCACTGCTCTCTTTCTCTTTCTCTCTCCCGCATGCTAAATCGGCTGACGAAAAACAATTTCCTTGCAGAATGAAGACAAAGATGTTTGCTTGTGTTAATAAGGAAAATAATGAAAGACAAACAGAGATGATAAAGTGTGTGTGAGCGTGTGTGCCACCTATTCATACAGAATAACATTCTCAGCTTAATCTCGTTTAAAACTGAGACCGATTAGGCATAGATCACATACACATGCATGCGAAATGTCAGGGCTTGTGTGTGCATTGTAATAACTATACTCTCAGCATATGGGCTCATTCACATAGGAGGGAGCACAAAACAGACGTCACATACTTTAAAACATGAAGTGTGAAAGTTATTAAGTTCTCACTACCGTGAGAAAACAGTGTCCAACTATCTCCACACAAATAAAGGGTGTATAAGGAAAATGTAAGTAATTAAACACAGTAATAAAGTTTAAATAGATATAAATAGAGTTTACACAGAGACAGACAGACAAGAGATGTGAAAGTTTGAAGGTACTGTAGACACAAACAGACATTAAAGACAGACAGACAGAATTATATAAACAAACAAAGGGAGAATAAGAAAAAAATCTAAGTAATCAATTTACAGAGTAATAAAGTAATAGAGTTTGCAGATAGATAGATAGATAGACAGGCAGACACAGACAGATAGATAGATGGCTTAGCACAGTGAAGTTTAAAGGTAGATAGATGGACGGATGGATGGACAATTATATATACAAAAACAAAGGAAGAAAAATTCTAATTAATTTACAGAGTAATAAAGTAATAGCGTTTACAGAGAGATAGACAAGAGCTAGATAGGCAGACAAACAGACTGGTCGAAGCAATGGTTTAGCCACTGAGACTTACAGATACAAAAAGACAGATAAAGAGACAGACAGACAAGAAGTAGATAGATGGACATACAAGCTGGCCGAAGCAATGGCTTAGCACAGTGAAGTTTGATGGTGGACAGATAGACAGGATGGGGGACCCTGGACATGGTTGTTGAGGTATGGTACTTATTTTAAACTCATGCGGACAGCAGCAGTATGAATCCAAATCAACATTTAACAATGTCAAAAAGAACCAATATAAAAAATTTAAAAAACGCATATACTATAGATCTACCTGGTCTGTTTTACAGAGTCTAAAGCTGGTTCCCATGAGGCTGAGGTAGACTCTTCCTTTGAGGCCACGCAGCTCGACGTAGCCACTCTTGTTTGTGTTATTTTTGCGAGGCTGATGGGAAATGGAGGGCTGGGGGCTCACAGCAGACTGGAGAACCTCTAGCCAATCCTGACGTTCTCCTTAGAGGGAAGACAGAAGATGGAGGGAGGTAAGAAGTGTGTGTCTGTGGAGGAACGCTGCAGTCTGTTTGAAGTACGTTAGTGAATGCGCAGGTACGCGTGCGCGTTTGTGGAGAGACACCATGCCATGGGAATAAGAGGGAAGGAAAAAGTGTCTAATATTATTGTTATACTTTATAAACTTTCAAATCTGCAAACAAAGCAGGTATGCAAAAGCCCCTGTGCCTCATTGCATTGTGTCTGCCTGTGTATGCTCGTGTGAGATGGGGAAAGGAAGCCTGTGAGGGTTCTCTTGTGCTGTGTTTAAATAGGGCTACAGGGGCTTGCACAAATTCATTGCGAGCACACACACTAGCCAAAAAACATTAACAGCTGGATACTCTTATCCTCTGCAGGTCTACAGCACCTGCCACATCTAGAGAGAGAGAGGGGGGGGGGGAGAGAAAGAGAAAGAGAAATAGAAAGAGAGAGAGAGAGAGAGATCTCATTTCATTAAAGGTGAGTGTTTTTGCATACAGTGTATTTTGGACAACACTAAAATGTGCTTGTAGTCAGCAATAGAGTTAGGCGCAATTTAAGTGTTGGTGCATCATATATATAACCACATTTCACTCCTTAAGTTTAGTTTGTGTAGCCATATCTACCAATTCCACTTATTCTATGTACTACCTCAATTTTTTGTTAATACTTGGGTTGTCAATTGCCAACATTTTTAATTGTGATTAATCATAATTATTTGTTAATTAATTGAGTTCATTTTTAAGGAAAGAACACAATATGTAAATATGTTGGATTAAACAATAACACTCATCTGTGCTCTGCATATGTACTGTATAAACTAAAGACACCTGAGAGGGGTAGATTTTTGGCAATGGTGCTCTTTACTCGTCTCACTTGCACATCTCATTCTGTATTCCTCACATTGCCCAGGAAATGCAAAGACTGAAATAAAAACCTGCAATAATGAGATAATATAACAACTTTGCCCACACTTTATGGACATGTGTAAAGCTGCTTTGCAAGACTGCTGCTTGCGAGTTTCACTGGTAGGTGATAATTAAATAACACCATAAAAAAGTATAAATAACTTTACTTTTGTTAAATATTCCACCTGGGTTTATCAATATTTATAAATATGATTAAATCCATTAAGAACATTTTCTCTATTTTTTTATTGATTAGTATCAGTTCTCAAAGACAAAAGTTTAGCTGGTAAGCATGATCCCATTTTTATAAGCAATACAGTTTGGGATCAGTAAGAAATAAATAATTTTATTCAGCAAGGATGCATTAAATTGATCAAAAATTACACTAAAAATATTTATAATGTTATATTTATAATGTTAATGTAATAAACTATTTCTATTTCAAATAAATAATTTCCTTTTTAACTTCCCATTCATCAAATAAACCTAAAAAAGTATCATGGTTTCGATAAAAATAAAAAACAGCACAACTATTTTCAATATTTATAACTAGAATAAATGGTGTTTATGATCACATTTTAAAAAGTAATTTTTTATTGTAACAATATTTCACAATATTCCTGTATTTTTTATCAAATAAATGCAGCCTTAGTGAGCAAGAATTCTTCAACAATATTTAAAAAAAAATTGTACTGACTCAAACTTTTGAATGGTAGTGTAAAAATCACATTTAGTTTGAGGTGACTGATTCAAAACAACCTGACAGCAGAACTGAACACCCACGAGTCGCCATGAGCAAAGAAGGCAGATCATATAGACAGTTCTTCAAAAAAGAAACAGCATTAAACAATTTTAATTTACTTTGACAGCCCTAGTTATCACTGAAAGTGACCATGGCTTCAACACATTCTCATAGACAGTTACAAACTGCACTTTGCCATTACTTACAAAGTTCCAAACCTCGAAAATTGGTGGCTGCAAAAGATATTCTTCCCCTTTATCCATGAAAAAGTTGTTATTCCCAAAATATTACACTCTATTTGAAAGAAGAGGCCTGCACAGCTGAAGACTGCCCCAGAAAGAGTACACAGCCATGAATGTTTGCTCACACACACACACACACTCTCATCTAAATGATCCCAGTGTGCTCGATCTCTAGCACTAATTCTCATTCTTATCTTTTGTGCTCATCCCATGACCACCCACTTCCAGCTCTTTCATTCACTCACTCATTCTCTGTTTTGTAGGGAAAGATGAGGGAAACAGAGCTAGTTGTTTAGAGAAAGCAGTGTTTCGTCTCTCTGTGTGCTTCAAACCAACGTAAGCCTCCAAAGCAGCAGTAGAGCACTGTGAGACCTCCTTTAGTCTACAGAACTCATACACAGCACTCCAGCCGCTCTGAAACAGCAGACTGTGATGGATAGAAAAGGGCAAACACTGTGGAGAACTGAAAATGAAGAGGGAGGAGGAAAGGGAGACTTGAGATCTGTTCCAAAACCTAGCGTGTTGCCTACGCAGGTAACATTTTAGGCAACATAGGTGACAAGTCTGTTCTAAAAGATAGACATTTTAATTAAGCAATCCTGTTTTGGTTGAATATTAAGGTAGCATTGCATACATCGCTTTACGAAGAAGGCAATTCCATAATGCACTGCAAAATGATAAAAGCATTATTACTTTTAGTGCCAGATTTTCTAAACAAGGGCAAATTAGCGTTAGAGTGTAATTTCACAAAAAGCGCCGATCGGAGGGGGAAATTCTGCGGATGATTTACTGACAATGCGCACATTAAAGAACACAACACTCTCATCTAAATGATCCCAGTGTGCTCGATCTCTAGCACTAATTCTCATTCTTATCTTTTGTGCTCATCCCATGACCACCCACTTCCAGCTCTTTCATTCACTCACTCATTCTCTCTCTCCTCCTCGCTTGTGTTTATCTTAAGATTGATGACTCTTTCAGACTGCTATAAAGCTGTTTAAAGATGCATGAGCAGATTGGACCAGCGCTCTCTCTCTGTCTCTGATTTTTATTTTATTTTTTTGATGGTGGAAAGTACAGTGCCTAAACTGACTTCCCTCAGAGTAATTTACTTACCATGGGTCAGAGGTCATTACACAAGAGCTGGGGATAAAGTAGGTACTGAGGATGCCATTATTTGCTGATACTCTGGGACACTATGGCACACAGCTATTAGCCTCAGATTTACCACAGTAATTGCAATGGGGAAAGCACAGGCTGTGTCAATAACATGGTAATTGATTGGCTCATGGTAAACTACTCACCCTTACATTGTTCATTTTACGGCAAGATGTCTGAAAAAGTCTTAATGGCAATGAGAAAATCAAGTTGCTCCATTTACTAATAATGACAAATAATATATATGACATACTTACGTCTACAGACATACAGTGGCCACAGAAAGTACTTGGAGATTCACGACACACAAATCTACAAATATTTTCACGAAAAAATAGCACAAAATCATGCTAAAATGCTATTATGAATGAACTAGCTGTAATATTAAAGTAACACTCTCAATAAATCATGACTAGAACTAACCTTCAGAGCCACTAAATGCTAACACAGTTTTAAATTGATCCTGAATTGCAGCTAAAGTACCAGACAACTCCTTAACCACGAGTCTCTCCATTAAAACCGTAATCAGCCTTTTCACAGTTTTAAATCAGGCTTCAATGCAGCTTAAAATGAATATTAAGAAAAATATCCCATAAAATACACAGGCAATGGTGTGGCAACTATATGCACCAAGAGGGTGTTTACTGTACATATTAAATCTACAGCTGTCATCATCATCATCTCGGTTGATTCAGCTCTATGTCATAATATTGTGATCTCCTTGAGTCTGGCTGGCTTCTCCTCTCTCTTTCACTCTCTCTGATTCAGTGTGGAAGATCTACTCAGAACATCTTATCTTATAGCAGAGATGGTAAAGTGATAAAAATATGAGTGAAAAGATGATAAAAGATCAAGAGTGAGAGTGGGAGTGAATTGGTTTAAAAGAGATTAACAGAGGGGGATCGAAACGTGAGACTGACAGAAAAGCAAAGAGGCTCACCTTCTTTCTCTGCCCGAAACACAAAGGTTCTTACAGACGTGACCACCTCAAACTTATTCTCACCCAGAGCACGAACTTGTTTAACTGCTGAAATAGGTATCAGGCCCTTCGAGTACATCTCCTGCAAAGAATGAGGGAGACAGAAAAATAATTCATAGCACAAAGTGCATATGGACAGATTACAAACTACCAGTCACAAGTCTGGACACACTTGACTGAATTTATGTCTCTCGTGATCTCAAAAACATCTTTCTTTCTAAAGGCTTAGTAAAACAAAACACAAAACACAACGCAAAAAAATTAAATAAAACAAAGAGCAAACAAAACACAACATGAAACCAAATAAAAAGCTAATTAAACAAAACACAACACTAAACAAAAAACAAACAAACAAAACAAATGCATTGGTTCAAACTAAAGGCTAACAAATAACACAAAGCAAATCCAAAAAAAGCTAACAAAACAAAACAATGCAAAACAAAATGAAACAAAAAGCAAAGAAAAACACAAAACGAAAGCAAGCTTAAAAAACACAAAACAAAAGCAACCTTAAAAAAAAACACAAAACAAAACCAAACAAAAAGCTAACAAAACAAAAAAACTAATTTTATATATATATATAAACTTGATTGATAGTGTACAAACATATTGCAACATCACTCTCATACACTGTTTCCAACAGGGACCTCAAACCAGTTATAATGCATCTGCTTTATATAAAAAAAAGAAAAGAGGGATTGAGTCAAGCACACACTCACACACTCAAGCAGGCCTGATTCCTAATACCAGTCCCCAGCTAACAGGCTCGGCACTCCAGTATTTATAGTCTGATGTTTTGAAGAGATGAGGGAAACAGAGCTAGTTGTTTAGAGAAAGGAGTGTTTGGTTTCTCTTTGTGCTTCAAACCAACATAAGCCTCCAAAGCAGCAATAGAGCTCTGAGAGACCTCCTTTAGTCTACAGAATTCATACACAGCACTCCAGCCGCTCTGAAATAGCAGAATGTGATGGATAGAAAAGGGCAAATACTGTGGAGAACAGAATATGAAGAAAGAGGAGGAAAGGGAGACAGGAGCTCTGTTCCAAAACCTAGTGTGCTGCCTACGCAGGTAACATTTTAGGCAACATAGGTGACAAGCCTGTTTTGAAAGACATTTTAATCCTGTTCTGCAATCCTGTTTTGGTCGAATATTAAGGTAGCGTTGCATACATTGCTTTGCAAAGAAGCCAATTCCAAATTGTACTGCAAAGTGATAAATGCAAGGTAAACCAAGTTAGGGGTTTGTAAGTTGAGTCTTATAGAGTGCTATTTCTATAACACAGAAGTTACGTCTGTGTAGGTCATTCCAAAATACTCGCTTATGAGGTTTCAGAAATTTCACTTAGGATATAGAGCTGCCTATGTAGACAGTAGGAAGTGATGTAGTTCATTGGGTTTAGGAATAGAGCTAGAGTGAGTGACATAGACTGGGGAAATGCAAGGGAAAGAGGGGGAAAAAGAAAGATTAATTTGTCCTTAAAGAACACAAATGCAGCCAGATTATTTCTATAATGACCAGTGCAATCTACCAAGAGCAGCGCAAATTACCACCTACTTTAAGCTTTAATGGTGCAAATACCAGTAATTTGACTAGCGCAAACATTAGTAAATCACGTTGTGATTCATTTTAATACTCTCCTCCTATAAATTTTGCATGAAAGGGAAACTTCTACAAATATATATTTAATAAGATCAGGCGCAAAAATATCCAAATATCCAAATGTCCATGCCTTTTTAGCGCTAATTCTTCACAGCGAGTCTTTAGTAAATCCTGACAGTACTATTTTAACGTCAAAAGATGGTTTGCTCTGGCGCAAGCTGCTAGTAAATCTGGCCCATAGAGTGTTATTTGTATAATCCATAAATTGCACCTGTGTAGGTCATTCCAAAACACTCGGTTATGAGGTTTCACTTCAGTTAAGATACCTTAGAAAGGAGCTGCCTATGTTGACAGTAAGAAGTGATGTAGTTCACTGGGTTTAGGAATAAGGCTAGAGTGAGTGACAAAGACAGGGACAAAAGACAAGGGAAAAGAGTGAAAGAGGGAAAAAAAGAAAGATTAATTTGTCCATTTCAGTTGGCTGTTAATTATTATCATGACCTTGCACTATTTCTAGAACTCGTCCATACAGAAATAGAAGAGAAGATTTAGTGAGGGACACCCTCCTCAGCTGGCGCAAATGGAAGAGGTAATGCCAAAGATAGACAGTAAGAGAGCCGATGAGGGAGAGAAAGCGAGAAAGTAGAGAGAACGAGAAAGAGAGGGATATGATAGCTTAGGGATTGCTTGATAGAGAGAGAATGAACCAAGGGATGAAGGAAGAGAAACTCACAAAGCGGAGGGAGCGTAAGATTGTGAGCAAGAAAGTAGTGCTGGGCGGTATACCGGTTCATACCGAATACCGGTGTTTATTTTTGTTATGATATGAATTTTGAAAATACCGCAATACCGGTATATGTCACTTAAACAACGTTCGGAACGCGACACTGTTTGAAAGGGGTCACTTTTCACTGGTGCATTGTGGTGAGGGAACAGCTGTATGTGTTACTAAACTTGAAAGTTCCGAAACTGAAGCTGTAGAACTAATAGAACGTGATGACACAGAAGAACTCATCCACAATATCCACATTGACTGTCACAAATATCCACCGCCCCCTGTCATCAGCTCCCGCGTCACACACACGAGCGCGACTTTAGCACTAGATTTAGCAACTTTCAGACCCTTTTAGCGGCTTTTTTCCTATAAATTTTTGGTCATACCGCCCAGCACTACAAGAAAGAGAGAGAAAGAGGGGTCAGAGAGAGCACCATCTCCTCAAATTAAGGCAGCATGTTAACAACGATGGCTGCAGCTAACCCTAATTATGGTAGGGGGCAGCCATCACCTCTCTCTGGGATTTCACTCCTTGCTCACTCTCTCCAATTCTGTATCCTTCCCACCGCCGAACTCGCCGGCATATTAATGAGACTTCCTCTGTCTAAAATCTGGACAGCAGCGGATGAGAGGAAAGGGGGAGAAAAGTGAAGAGGTGTTCATGTTTATAGGAAGCTAAGTGGAAATAATGAGGAGCTCTCTAAGCTGGCGTTAATTATTCATTATAATTACAATTTTCATGGTCGGAACGATGAAGGGGGCTTAAAGAGTACATGTGTACATCCATTAAGAGTTTAGAGATGGTTTAAGCACTTTGGTGTGTGCTTATACAAACACACATATAACAAAGACGTACGCTGCACAAAAAGTTTATAGCAGGATTTATTTGTATGGCTTGCGCAAATCTGTGACGACGTGTCACGCTCACAGCAGTTGTTCTATATATGCACTTTGATGTTCATGAACACATACATCCGAATGTGTGATGGAGTTGACTGATGAAGTCTGCATTCGTTCAGAGAGAACCAGAGAGTGCCTGTAATGTCATTAGCATTTGTTTTTACCAGCACTGGTTTAGTTCTGCAGTGGAGCCATGGGGACACCACCTGGCAGAGGGCAGCTAATGCACTTGAGTGTGGAAAATTACTTGTAAATGTATGGTGTGCAGAAATATAATGTGAGAAATATGATGCATTTGCATTTTTTGCAACATCCTACACTAGCCAAACGCACACAGCTGAATGTAGCATTCTAGAAGATCTTCTGCCATACGCTACCATCAAAACTCTGAAATAATTACGATTTTTTTTTATGTTCTTGAAAGAGGTCTTGAAAGCTCTTTTCTATTTTAATATATTTAAAAACGAATGTATTACTGTTATGTAATACTCCAGCCATTTCTCCAGTCTTCAGTGTCACATGATCCTTGAGGTATCTTTATAATACACTGATTTGATACTCAATTATCAATTAATTTTGGTGGTCAATTATTAATACTGGTTCTTATGGTCATTAATGCTGAAAACCATTTTTTGCTGCTTAATATTTTTGTGAAAACCGTCATGCAGGATTCTTTGATAAATAAAAATCTGAAAAGAAATCAGTAAAAATCTTTTTTAGATCATTATAAAAGACTTTGTTGTCATTTTTGATCAATTTATTTTGACCTTGCAAAATAAAATAAAAAATATTTTTTTATTTTTTTATTTCTTAATCATGTGACACTGAAGATTAGAGCAATGGCTGCTGAAATTCAGTTAAATTTTAAAATATATTAAAGTAGAAAACAGTTATTTTAAATTGTACTGTAATATTTCACAATTTTACTGTTTTACTGTATTTTTGATCAAATAAATGCAGCCTTGATGAGCATAAGAGGCTTCTTTCAAAAAACTTTTTTTTTTTTTAAATCAGCTATTTGACAGGTAGTGTATAAGTTGCAGATCATGGGAAGCTCACTTTTGCCCTAAGTTGGATGGACTACAACCATCAAAACCCGGGGGTGGGTGGTGAGAAAGCTTTCCACTGGCGCTTCCAGGGGACTTTTGAGCTTTTCTGGATTTTCCACACAGTTGTACTTCAGATACAAGGTAACTGATCCCATTCCCAACCCAAACATCTCCACACACCCTGCCTACTGACAGGTAACACTCTAAACCTCTCTCACTCACACATACAAACTAAAACTCATGAAAGTGTTACTTGGATCCCTAGACGTCACAGACCTGGTCGCAAGGTTGATGAAACATCAGGTAAGTTTGTCTCCGAGGGTCCTACAGAGATCCAGTGGGAGTGCCGTGCTTGCCTCTCTCCCACGCTTAAGGAGGTCTCTGATTGATGACATCATTATGTGATGTCAAGAAGCAAGCAGTGATTGAGATTAACCATTTCAATAAGAGAAAAAAGACTGAGGAGAGAATGTGCCCGCTGAGGACAATAAGTTGGAGGAAAGTTTCAAAGTATTCTTGATAAGTGATGCTTGTTAAGGCAGATTCTGTTGCTTGCTTCATTTTTAATATATAGAAGGAACCAGTAAGCAACCACCAAACAAACAAACATAAGTGCAATAAAAACTGCTCAGAGGACCAACTTTTTAATGTCCTGGCAACTGCACAAAACACCACTGCAGAGCCACCACTCACACAAAACATTTAGTTATGAATGCAAAAGTCACCATTAACTCCTAATGCATGATGTCATCGCAGAGAAGCCTGTCTTAATTTAGAAGACCCGGGGAACCCAGGGAGCTTGTGCTTACTATGCACACTTACCGCTAAATGCTACCACTAAATCAGCCTCTTAAATGTGATGGGAGTGGATACTGACAATGGAAAATATGTTTCCTATAATTCCTAACTTAACTGGCATTATACTAGGAAGTTTTGACTAACTTGTTTCTCTAGGCAAGATATACAGTCAGGAGCATATATATATTTGGACACAGGCACAATTTTTATTATTTTAGCTGCTGACCAAAACATATTCAAGTTGCAGTTATATAATGAATACAGGCTTAAAGTGCACTCTCTGATCTTTAATTTGAGATTATTCACATCAAAATGGGAGGAAATGTTAAAGAATTACAGCTCTTTAATATGTACCTCCCTCTTTTTCAAGAGATCATAAGTAATTGGACAGTTTACTCAAAAGCTGTTTCATGGACAGGCGTGGGCTATTCCTTCATTATTTCTACATCAACTAAGATAAAAGTTCTAGAGCTTATTCTAAGCAGACCATTTGCATTTGGAAGCTGTTGCTGTGAACCCACATCATGTGGTCAAAGGATCTCTCCATGCAGGTGAAACAGACAATTGTTAGGCTTCAAAAACAAAACAAATCCATCAAAGAGATAGCAGTAACATTCAGAGTGACCAAATCAACAGTTTGGTACATTCTGAGAAAAAGAACGCATTAGTGAGCTCAGCAACATAAAAAGGCCTGGACGTCCACGGAGGACAACGATCGGAGAATCCTCTCCATGGTAAAGAAAAACCCTTTCACAACATCCAGCCAAGAGAAGAACACTCTCCAGGAGGAAGGTGTGTCACTGTCAAAGTCTATAATCAAGAGAAGACTTCACAAGATCAAATACAGAGGGTTCACCACAAGGTGCAAACAAGGCCAGATTAGACTTTGCCAAAAAACATCTAAAAACTTAAAGGTACAATAGGTGATTGTCTTCAGAAACATTTTTTGTCATGATGGGTGAAAGTCTCTTCACATCCCGATAGCAATCATTAAGTTAAGTGGTCTAAATGTATTTATATGTATTTATATATTCTGTGGAAGGCGTAGGACCAAGAAATGTTCGTCCAATCAAAACGCTCGTTCCGAGCATTTTTATTGACTTTCCTACCTGCCTGTCAACATATGTATTTGCATACCTCTGCGCACCTGGTTCGCGCAGACAGGATACGTCATCAGCGCGTTCACGTACGCTGTGCAGACAGAGCGAGAACAAACATCAACAACCCGACCGTCCTCCCTGGTATTGTACTACTTTTACTAACTGTATAAAGTTTTCTCACTGGTGAATGACACATGATGTATTTTAGTAATGTTGTCTCTGGTATTCTGGTATGTGAGCGTGAATGCAAAGCCACTCAGGGGGAGTGGCTTTGGACGGCGATTTGCAGGGAGGGTGGGACGTTCGCTTACAGTGATATCAGGCTAAAGTTAGCATTTTCCAAGATCTCCTACTGCACCTTTAAGGCAGTCATTGCCTGCAAAGGATTCTCAACAAAATATTACAAAAAAACTTTTTTTTTATGATTACATTTATATGTCCAATTACATTTGAGCCCCTGAAAATGGGGGGACTGTGTATAAAAATGTTTGTAATTCCTAAGTATTTTATGTTATATTTTTGTTCAACCCCTTGAATTAAAGCTTAAAGTCTGAACTTCAATTTCATCTTGATTGTTTCATTTTAATTCTATTCTGGTGGCATACACAGCCAAAATTATGAAAATTGTGTCAGTGTCCAAATATATGGACCTAACTGTATTTATAAGATATATTTGCATTACCGTTCAAATGTTTAAATTGTAATAATATCTCACAATTATATGTCAACAAGTAAACAGGGCATGAAAATGGAAAGAGTAGGAAGGAAAGAGCGACTGGTATGTTTGAAAGCTATAACAGGCCGCTCCACTGATGCTCCTCTTTTGATTAGGCTTAAAGGACTAAAAGAAAGACAAAAGCATGGTACACGAAGGTTCACCCAATGCCCCCTCCTCCGTCTCTATTACAGTGTCCTCTACCCCCACTGTTTTACACTGATAATATCACCCTGTTCCTGCAACCAGTGCTGTTTCTGTCCTACTGCGATAATACTATATCTGCAAAAAGAGTGAGTGACTGTCGACAGCTATGGAAGAACATTTATCCCACTGGAAGTGAAAATTAAGAGAGGGATTTGCAGCAGTTTGGACGCTCTGAGATACTTTGAACTGATTGTACATGCTGAGTTTAAACTGACACCAGGGTTTTAGGCTTGTCTCTGCTCTCCCCATTCAAACTCAAACAAGGACATGACATGGCAGAGCCCTGTTGTGTGTGAGAATTTGCGAATATGTGTGTGTGCGCGTCACCTTATCGCTGTTGTAGTAAGTGAGATTTCCTCCTTCAAGCTTCACCCATCTTCTTTGAAAGACACAGTTCCTACAAGTACAAAATAAAGTGTCATGTTGACAAAAGTCAAAGCACATCATTATTCATGTTACAATATTAAACTGACATTTAGTGAGGGTTTATTATCAGGGCCATTTGAAACAAAATGAATAAATTTGCCCAGTGCAACCACTCAACTGGCATTGTGGTGTCAACTAGCAAAATAAAGCATCAAGCAAAAGGAGGAAGAGGAAAAAACAACTAAAACAGGAAGGCCACTTTAACAAGTGGGTATAGCATGTGTGGAAACTGATACGAAAATAAAGTGTGAAATAGAGTGTAAGTTAATGCCCGCCTCTGCTGAAGCATTGTACACTGTAACACATTGTAAAAATGATTCATACACTATCATTTGGGGTCAGCAAGATGTGTTGATGTTTTTAAAAGAAGTCTCTTTTGCCCATCAAGACTGCATTTATTTGATAAAAAAAATAAAGTATAAACAGTAATATTGTAAAATATTATTACAATTTAAAATCATTGTTTGCTATTTGAATATATTTAAAAATTACATTTATTCTTGTGATGCAAAGCTGAATTTTCAGCAGCCATTACTTCAGTCTTCAAAATCACATGACCCTTCAGAAATCATTCTGATGTGCTGATTTGGTGCTCAAGAAACATTTCTTATTATTATCAATGTTGAAAACAGCTGTTCTGCTTAATATTTTTGAAGAAACTGTCATATATTTTTCAGGATTCTTTGATAAAAAGACCCCAAACTTTTGAACAAGGGGGAAATTTTATAACTAAAATCCAAGCTGTAAAATACAAATGTAAATAAAAGAGAAACCAGAAACAGCTGTGGTACCTTCATCTTAATGTATATTCATGTACTGTATAGTTTAATGACAAATTTTCATTCATTTTAAAAATCTAAGCAGAATAAGGCCACTTTGCAATTACAGACTCAACTTGTGATGTCAAGCTAATAAAGATAACAAAAATCCAACACAATTTGATTCTCTGAATTTGAATAAATAATTACAAAACAAGCAGCAGCCAATGTTTGGATAACCGTTAGGTCATGTGGCCAGCAGGAGCACATTACTGCTCTTAGAACTGGAGCATTTAGTAATCAATGCTGCTAAATATGAAATATGAATTGTGTCATGAGAATTGCAGTGGATTCAAGCTTCAAAGGTTTGGGCACGTTGCGGTCAGCTCACTGCAGTGTGAAGTAAGGTTCCTGCTGTTGTGTGGCTTCAGAAGACTTAAAATATAGTGCATGAGTCATGCAGCTACTTTCATGGTCATGAGGTCATATGAACTGAATGGCAAAGAGCTGCATGAAGTGCATCTTCTGTGTTCAAAATATAAAATAACAGTGTATGGAGAACTATTCCTTAACATTTATGTGCTTTAGTACTTGACTTACAGTATTCTCAAGAATAATCCTTAAAAAAAAAAAAAGAGTATACACAAAGAGTGCAAAGCAGCAAACAGAGGCCTGCATGTTCCTTACCCTTGAGGAGAGAGTTTGTCTAGCCAGCCTGCTTTGGTGGCAGCATTATGGGTCCCATAGAAGCAGGCATAGGGAGAAATGGAAACTTCTGTTAGAGAAGGAAGGTTTGGTCTCAGTAGGCCTGGTAGGTCATCTTGTGCCATACTGTATATGTCCTTCACATCTGTTTGAGGCTTGGCCAAAGCTGATGGTCCAGTGCTCGAGAGAAGAGGAGGATGTTTAAAAGAGCATTCAGTAGCCAATCGCTGACTAAGCGTGGATTCTTGGACAGTGGAGTAATCATCATCATCATCATCATTATCATCATCATGGACATAATGTTGCTTGGAAAGGTCTTGCTTCTTGTGATTATGTGCTCTTTCTTGGTTTTGCGTCTGCTTGTTTCTAAAAAAAAATATTAAGTTGTAGTAAGGAAAAGGCAAAATAATAACATTCACAATAATTAGGTAGGTAACTTCATTTCATTTCCATTGCTTTACGTTCTTTGAAAGGATTTAGCGAGAAGGACACTGTTCCTGAAGAAAATTAAAGAGAACGTTTACCCAAAAATGAAAATTCTCATCATCATCATTTTCTCACCCTCGTGTCATTTCAAACCTGTATGACTTTCTTTTAAAAAAGACAATATTTTGAGTAATGTCTCAGCATTTTTTTTTAGTCCAAACTTTTTGGTTACCAACCCTACAGAAGAAAGGAAGTTATACAGGTTTGCAACAGAATTTTATTTTGGGTGAACTATCGCTTTAAGAATAGATAGAGGATATGTAAAGAATATTTGATAATGAACACTTTCATCAATGAAAATTAATTCACATCCAAGGTGCTGATGCTGATTGGCCATTACACCTGGCCATCATATCCTACAAACCACAATGTTGTCTACAGAGATCCTCCGAGTACCACAGTGGGCATATGAAAATCTACAAACTGTGCTAAAATCACTGAAATCATCAAGAATTAGAGGACTTCACGTACAAGTTTATTATTTTAGAATTAGGTTGTTAAAAAACAGGCTAAAGGACAATGAAGTTTTCCATACTGTTCACCTTATCTTCTGTTGATCCAGGTTCTCTTTTACTCCTTGACTGGACATAACATCGTTGCCCACATCCTGAAAAACAAAAGCAATCAAGATGAAACTAAAAGCAAGTCTATTTTCTAAATTCTGTTTTCAAATACTGTTCACCCTTGTTATGAATGTCTTACGGCATTTTCAAGACCTATAGACTAAAGGGACTTAATCGTACCATAATGTGTTACATACAGTACTGTATATACAATTTATTAGAGTGAGAATCACAGCTTTGTTTCAGAGAAGCGCAATGACATATGTGACCCTGGAGCACAAAACCAGTCTTAAGTCATTGGGGTATATTTGTAGCAATAGCCAAAAATACATTGTATGGGTAAAAATTATTGATTTTTCTTTTATGCCAAAAACCATTAGGATATTAAGTAAAGATCATGGTCCATGAAGAGATTTTGTAAATTTCCTACTGTAAATATATTAAAACTTAATTTTTGATTATTAATATGCATTGCTAAGAACTTCATTTGGACAACTTTAAAGGCGATTTTCTCAATATTTAGATTTTTTTGCACTCTCAGATTCCAGATTTTCAAATAGTTGTATCTCAGCCAAATAGTGTCCTATCCTAACAAACCATACATCAGTGGAAAACCTATTTATTGTATAAATCTCATTTAGAAAAATTTACCCTTATGACTGGTTTTGTGGTCCAGGGTGACATTTTACGATGTTTTTTTCTGTGGTTTTCAAGTGCAGTAAGTAATGTGCTCACCAACAGAATTAGACACTGCTGCTTTTTACGTAACGCACTTTCAATTATGAATTACGACACTGATGGCAAAGCTTGGTTCATTGTACTGCTGGGTCAGATTGCTGTTTACTCACAAGCAAACCACTCCAGAATTTGTTTTCAACCGAGCTGAGACAAGCACAATTGCCATGTTCATATATGGCTAAGTAAACTGAACTATGAGAGAAAACAAGGCAGGTTCTAAAAACAAATGTTCCAGATGTGAAAATGCCCTTACTAAAACTGTAATTCGTGCTCTACATGTGAGGTCATTGTAAATCATGTTACTTTATATGTAGCATTCATTTTAACATAACAAATTCCAGCACAGGCAGGTTTCGTATACACTCACCGATTCCTTTTCTGCTGAATTGTACAGAAAAAGCTCTCCATATGGGGCAATGGGGGACAAGGTCCTTTGAAGTGATGCTGTAATTAACACAACAGGAATGAATCATTATGACAAAGCAGGTTGTGGTTATGTGGTTCGATTCTAGGAGGAGGGCAAAGGAGAAAGAGTAAGACAAAGAAAGAACGAGGCAAAAGAGAGAAAAGAACAAGCATAAAATGAGATCCCACACACTGTCCTTTAGCGCAGCCAGCTTGGAAAATGTACCAAAGAGAGAGCAGCTTGGGTGACTGGTTGTCAAGGTGACAAATGACCACCATATCTCTGAGGAGACAGTAAGGGGCAGCATGAATTCCAGACTGTTCCCTCCGGACGGACACACACACAGATATATAGCTAATAGACAGGGCCCCCCGCTAGATAAGACCCTACTGTAGGGTGTTTGATCTAGACGCCGCTATGTTATCTATGATAGAACTGTACTGTATTGTATCACATTTTAACCCAGTAGCAAAGGTGTCATTTCAGATCTGTGTCATCATTTATCTTTATCAAGAGTTGACCTTCTAACTACAGATGATATGCTCACTCTCTCTTTCTCTCTCTCTCTCTCTCTCTCTCTCTCTCTCTGCCCTGTTTTATCTGTCTTCTACAAGAACCCATTTCAGGATAATTGTGTAAATCTCTCACTGAGCATTTTGGAAATGTTCATGAGACACCACAGTCCTTTTTTGCCCCATTCTTTGCTGTCATCCTTAACTTGAAGGCCAAAATATTCTAAAACTGTTGATTAAACATTGATTTTTCTCATCGTATTTTCTGATCATCACGTTCTTCTCTGTTGCAAACTAATTCCCTGTTCCCAGTACTTAAAACGTTTCCTCTAAAACTTCATCTACCTTTCTATTACATTTTAGTCTCCAGAGAGTAAGAACAGAATTAGGTTGTAGATCTAGTAGATATAGACATTATTAAACCACTTTTACACCTGAGCCTGGTTTCTGACTTCAGTGTAACTCCCAATTCCCGACTACACACACACACATCTCGCTGAAACAATTTCCAAACTATTCCTCTAGGACGCTAAAAGCACCTTTCCTGCCACAATTACAAACACTGCGACGTGTTCGGAATGGGGACACAATGGAGCATTTCAAAGCCAAAGGCAGTTTCAAAGACACACACACAAGCAAGCTGCTGTAAGTTTGGCAAACTAGGCTTCTCCACATGCATGCATGAGAAGATAAGAGCATATTCCTCTGAGAGACTGCATCCCATTTTTTTAATGGCTCAATGACTCAATCACAAGAATAGAGACAAATCAGAACAAAAGATATAAACTGCTGAAGCTGAAATAAAGTGAAGCGCAGTGTACCTTTCTGACTGCCTGTGGGGCAGATGAGTCCCTCAGACTTTGTGAGATGGTCATTGTTGTTTGCTGCCACATTCCTGCACACATATTTGTAAGGAGAAAAATGTGAATGTTTTGTACATTTCTGATTGAATGGATAGAAAACAAACAACATTTTACAGTCCCATTCAGTGACATCCAGGGTTTAAATTGGGCCGGGGCCGTCCAGGGCTGAGCCCCGGCACATAGACTCCAGGGCTCGACATTAACGCTTCATTAACGCCAGACAAGTAACCTGATTAAAACATCAATAACCAAAAATAACTAGGCAATCACCAAAACGCAAGTATTATTCTGATTTTATTACATTTAGAGTAAGTGGCGAATAGTAGATATAGCTGCTGTATAAAATGCATGTACTGACGGTATAAGGTTGCGCTGCTGAGGCGAGGCTCAAGCGGCCTTTCCAAGAGAAATTAAAACACACAACACAAAGAAGCTCAGCATGCTGAGGTAAAAATTCAAAATGGAATGTTTTTATATTTAAAATACAGTTAGTTAGGCAACATCACACAACGTTTTCACCATCACGACTGTTCAATAGTTCAATAAACAGTTCAATAAGCAAGTACAATAATATTAGGTCGCTTACATTTTAGGTGCAGTATTGCAGACTGCTTTTGTTCTATTTCTTATGTGGTCTCTCAAAACACTTTAATTTGTCCACCAGCACTACCTAGCCTGTATAATGTGATATAGGAGGCATTATGTACTTTTTGTCATTTGTTTTTGGAAGTAATGAACACTTCCACCAGTGTCATTTGCAATAGTGCAATAGTAAAAATGCTGAAGATAATGGAAATAATTTTCAAACATTTTAGTTTGAAAGTATGCATTAACAAATCAAATGTAAGATTTTCACTTTAGCCCTAGTATTCCACTTAAGTCACACAACAAATGTGCATTTTTAACAGAACAAAAATTTTCTGGCACTGGTGGGTCATTTTTTCTTAATTTATTTTTTGTTTATTTTATTTACTTATGTGGCGTAGACCATACTTGCAATTTGTCCTATTCATGTGACTATACTTGAATTTAACCTATCCAAGTACAGTCACACACAGAGTAGGGCTGGGCAATATAGCTAAAAAATGTACCAACGATATAATGTTTCATATCGTTCGGTATCGATAATTATTATTATTATTATTTATAACCTTTTTTAAAACAAAGAGCAATAGAATTTTTTATTTTTTATTTAACCACTGTATTTTTAAATTAACCCAATTTACTGAGACAAACAACAAATATTTTTTGTTTTAACAATCAAACACAAAATAAAAATTAAACAAATATCTAATTTCTAATGTTTTATATGCAGATTAAATAGGTTTTAAGGAAACTTTTGTCTTGTCTCCCGAGGCCACAGGAGGGCGCAATGAGCAAAATAATGCAGCACATTTAAATTATCAACGCACGGAAGTAACTCTCTAAAACACGTGCATTACGTCTAAATTAACTCATAAAAATCAAATATAATTTCGTAAATTGCAGAAACAATTATGAACAAAACAGCAACATGTATTTATGCATTGCTTAATCCAAAGAGCCGAAGCGCCATTCACACAGATTGCATTTAAAAACATATGAGATGCAGTGAAAAGGAATAAACCTCCACAAATTCGTGACGTGTTTTCTAAAAGTTTAAACTGTTTTAACTTTGCATGACTTTCCATACATCTCTTGTGTGAGACGCGAGTGCAGCAGTCATATTAGTCCATCTAAAAAATGCGCTGAATATGCATTCTGTGTGAATGGCTTGGTTTCGGTTTTAACCTAATCAAGACCTTCTCCGCATTGAGCTTCTGTATTTCTCTAGTATTTTGAATGAATAACGCTGCAGCGGCGCGTCTCGTGGGCTAGACTAACAAAACATTAAAATGCAACGTCACTTACATCATCACCGCATCTCACGCGCCACTGATGACGCTCCCTGACGCACACCTTACATTCAAATGTTTATTTTAAATTCGACTAATATTCATTCTTTATTTACAATCTCCTCATCACAGGCAGGCTCAGCACTCATTTCAGCATGTGTTTGTGTTTGTGTGTGCTGTCTGCCACTCATAACACGTGTCTATATCGTGCGCTATATCGAACATTTTTTTCTATCGTTATCAAAGAGGGTGTACCGACGATAAATATCTATACCGTTTTATCACCCAGGCCTAGCACAGAGCGCTGTTCATTCACTCTACCCACCTGCATTTCTTGCCGGTACTGGGAATCGAGCAATTGACCTTCGGGTAACAATTCCATTTTGTAGTGAATGACTCTGCAGAGCATGCCATCAAGCTGAGTGCTGATTACCTTGATGCAGCCAAATCAGAACAGCACCATCAGAACACTCTGCAGGTGGTTGAGGCAGACCGGAAGCTGAGGCATTACCTACGGTTAAAGCGTCACACCCAAAGGTTGTGGGTTTGATTCTCAGTACTAGCAGGAAATGTAGGTGGGGAGTGAATGAACAGTGCTATATTCCACACTCAATACCCACAACTCAATACCCTCTTCCACCCTCAATACCCACACTCAGCTTGATGCTATAAACTGCATAGTCATTCATGACAGAATGGTGCTGGTAGGGGGCCAATAATTAAAGAAAAGTAAAGAAATTTTAAAAATAAATAAAAAATTAGCAAGCCACCAAACCCCCAATTGCTCCCGGGCACCAAAAATGGCTGCCCACTGCTCCAGGTCCACAGTGTATGTGTGCACTTGGATGGTTTAAACTACTACTATGGATGGCTACACATCACATCACTTTCACTGTTGTACATTTTTTTCCCATTTTTGATGTTTTATTGTCAAAGAATGTAAAAAGTAATTTACTTCTAACTGTATTATAGGTTTGGTAATGTTGCTAGAACACAATAATGCAAAAAGGTTTTTTTTTTTTTTAACTCTTAATCTCTTTTTTTAACTATTTAAAAATAAACATTGAATTGCAAATGCTAAGCTGCATTATTGTACTTCATTGTACTTCATTTTCGTTTCTATAATAATAATAATAATAATGATATATACACACACACACAACGCACACAATAAGGACAGAAGTACAACACAAACACTCAAAGAAAAGTGAAATTATGCAACAAAAAAAAAAGTCTAAATAATTTCACTCTTCTTGATTGTTTGTGTACTTATAGTATTATGTTTCAGTTTTAGACTTTCAGTTTCACTGAAAGTAACATGACTATGACTTATGACTAGGGGTGTGACGAGATCATGTGCCACGATAAACAGTTTCAATAAACAAGTTAACAAGTTAACATTGTGGTAAATTTTAGAGTCAATATTATATGTTTGGAAATAGTTCCAAAAAAATCTTACTGAATGAATCGGCAGTCAAAATGCACCTGCATTGTTTTGCATTTTGTGACATTCATTCGAATGAAAGACTATTTTTCAGGATTGAAGATTTCTTTAAAAAAGTGTGAAAATATTGTCTTGCCTCATTCTCGTGAACCCGATATTGTGTATCGTCTCGTCTCGTGAGGTAAGTGTCGCGTCAAACTCCTATTTATGACATGCTGGCGTTCATCATGTCTGTGTTGCTGTGTCAGCAACCAAAAATATTCGATGCAAATTTATTTTGATTCAGGCCAAGATTTTAGGCCAAAACAAAATAGTTTTAGAGTGATGAAATCATCGAACCAAAACAGTTACTTTTAGTGCTGCTCTGTTGGTGCGATTTGTCTGTGTCAGCACCTATTTTGTGGGAAAGGTACAAAAGGCAAACATGGCAGCACTTTGAACACACTTTACCATGATCAAAAATGGCTCATTTGGCTCATTGCCAAAGAACTTTACTACAACCGGTTTAAATTATGATCTAAGAAAAATCACACCCCAAACAGCATATGGAGTTCAGTTACCCAATTTCCTACATTTAATTAATCGAATAAATCGAAACTTTATTTTTGGTTTCTGTGTTTGGCTAAATTAAAACTTTGATTTCTGTTAAAAAAAAATAATAATTTCAATGCATCACTACTGACAAACAAATAAAAAACATATTTATAAATGTTTCATTCATTTACATATTTACTCACCAGTCATAAAGAGGTATGAAGGGATGTTCAGGGATCTCTGGTACAGGCCTGTGTCGTAGTTTATAGGAGCGGGTGGACCTCGGCTCAGACGGTTCCTTAATGAAGGTACACTGCTCATATATTTCATTTTCAACCATTTCTCCCTGAAACCCTACAGAAGCTCCTTCTGAGGAAAAGTCATCATTCTCATCTGGAATAGGTTCTTCTGAAAAGTTCTCCAGTGATTCGCTGCTGCCATGCTCAGAGGCAGAGCTTGAGCTGGAGGAAACAGTGTGACATGTAACACTAGGAAGTGTATGAGGGAGTGTAGCAGAACCAATGGCCATCCGCTCTGAATCAGCAATAGTCCCTAAAGGAAGAGTTTGCCTTGTCATCTGGATGTTACTGCCCTGAGAATGCTGGCAAGATGTTCCTCTCTGCTTAGCCTTGGGAAACACCTGTCTAGGTCTTGGGATCGGCTTTCTCCTCACTGGCACTTCACCTCCATCCACTTCCATCATTAGGGTCTCCAGGCTGCTTAGGATCCTCCGCCGGTGTCCTGTGGGAATATTGTCCATCTGGTAAAGCTTCTCCTCTGTTAGGCTCCTGAGGTCCTTAAAGCAATGGTAGCCAGCCCAGGCAAAGCTGGAGGCATATTGGGGCAGGTGCAGACTGGTCAGCCACCGAGTAATTTCCTGGTCGGGCTCCATAGAATAGTAGACACATGGGGTCTTCAGTGGTCATGAAGTCTACCATATGCCATTGGATGACGAGGTTACTCTGAGGCAAGTTGAAAAGATGTAGGAACACACCCTAGGGAGAATAAACTTGTGTTTGTGAATAATTTTCTTTGCATTAAACAAAAAACAAACAAGTTGGTGTTTAGGAGTTGAACAACAAAATGCCAAACTTATCCGATTTAAGTATGAATCGTCTTGACAAACTAATAAAATATGATACATTTGAAAGTTTTGAATGGCATAACAAAATACACTAGTGCTTAGGATTAAGAGTTTATTGAGGTAAAAGTCATAGTTAATGGTTTGTTAATAACGAGAATTGGACCAACAGTTTTCAAAGATTCATAAGTTATAAAATACACCCTTTTATGAGCAACATAAGATCTGAATCTACAAAGAATTAGTCTTGCGTAGCCACACCTTCAGACTGACGGCAGAAGTTCTGAGAACCTTGGTCGCTTTGAATGGCCAAGGCCAGCCCAAGAGGCCATATGACTGACAGTTAAAGCAACCAATCACGTTTCGTTTTGTGCCGCGTCATGTACTGTATAGGGGCGCGGAAATGTTCCCACAATAACTGTGTAAAACTCTTAGTTTAAAGATATTTATGCTGCAAACTTTAAATATTCCACAGCGTTTAGTTGATCCTGATAAGCACTCATCGTCACAGTTGTAAACACAACAGCTTTCTTCTTCCATGAATGGGTTTGGCGTCACGGCATCTTTGTTTCCAGGCAGAATGTTAAAGAATGAAACACACACGTCTCCCAAAAATCCTGTATAATTCAACCAATCCAATGATGACTTCAAAACTCCTCAAGAGTTTCCAATTTTGTGTGCGATGTGTGACTTGGTTGTGTCTCATCTGCAACACGAATCAACGCTAAAGGTCTGTTCACACCAAGACAAATATTTGGTTTGAATCTTTATTGCAATAAACATTCATTGAATGAACAGCATTTCATTTACACAAACATTTGCATGCGTCAACTGACCACTTTTAGTCATGTACCCATAGACGCTGCTGTTATATAAAAATATGACTTGGTGGCACACACAAATAGACTATTTTGCTAAGCAACAGTGAATAGCAGAGGAAGAATCCGGGCTCAGCTCTAGTCTCTATACTCTTCTATTTGGTGCAACATTTCGAACAATAAGGCAATTACAACAAAAATCTGTAACTGTTTATAGTTACCAGCTATCTTCTGTATTTTAAAAAATATTTTATTTTTTACAATAAAATCAGGATGGGAATTAGATGTAGATAGTGGTTATAAATATAAAACCCTTTCTTTTAAGACTAATTTGGTTTGTTGCTTCAAATGTTGAATCTGAGTATTCTATGTAGATTCAGACCTTATGTTACTCATAAAAGGGTGTATTTTAAAATGTATGACTCTTTGAAAATTCTATACAAAGTACAAAGTCGATGCAAGAACACTTTGTTGGAAGCAGAATTGATTATTGTTATTTTTAAAGGCTCTCTAAAAAGCAATAAATCTTCTGCATCTTGTTCAGAATGGACTGCAGAAGCACTGATCCGAAGAACAACAAGAAGGCTTTACATATCATCTCTGTTTCAGCTTCACTCATTACATAGTGTCATGGATAGATTTCTGTGTTATTTTGCTAGTTTCTAGATCTCTGAATGGCTA
The DNA here is from genome assembly GCF_001515605.1 of Sinocyclocheilus anshuiensis. Taxonomy (NCBI): domain Eukaryota; kingdom Metazoa; phylum Chordata; class Actinopteri; order Cypriniformes; family Cyprinidae; genus Sinocyclocheilus; species Sinocyclocheilus anshuiensis. The sequence goes on from NW_015539863.1 coordinate 1,368,155, forward strand.
TAAGCACCAGTGTATTTTGTTATGCCATTCTTATAGGAAATGTATGAAAAGAGTAAGCGCGCCATCCTCAAATCTCAACACAACCAGCTATTGTAACTGACCATCACATTGCAAATGTCACCCTCAAATAGTTCTGCACATGATACAGCAGACAAAAATAGATTGGATTGTGTCTGTATAATCAGATAACTAGCCATCCACTGCCCAAAAAGATTTTTTGTCCCACTCACAAAGTAGATCCATTTTCTGCCATGTTATAAATAGTTTGTATAATCACAGTATAAATGTATGAAGGTTGACAGGTGCAAAGGCATGATAAATGGCTAGCTGTCCACCGTGTTCTGTTCATATAGCATATATCAAATGAACTCATTTTCAAAATTTGCTTCTCACTCCTGTAAATTTCAGGTAGTCCCTTTTGGTTGTCTTTCATAACCAAATTATGCACAAGATAACCATGTTATTACTCCAAACAAGACGATGGTATTTCACTGCTGTCTGAATGTACACATTTTGGCTATGTGAGCTATGTTCTGGTTTTTAGCTGTTTATTCTGAAATGAATTGTATATATTAAACACATAATAAAAATAAAGCACATTTCAGGATGATATGGGAATTTGACATTATTCCCATGAGAACTGAGTAAATTCCCCTTTGAAACCCTAAGCTGCATTCCACATTAAAAATCAATTAACATTTTCATAAGCATCTTTAATAATGCTTGTTCTTCCACTGTTTAAATAGAGTGACAGTAAACTTTATCAGCGATGTGAATATTATTTCCACAGCATTTAAAGAGCTCTTTCAGTACTCCTTGGTGCTCTCTGCTTCTCCTTTTCTCAGCAATACTTCTTCATTTAGCTAAAACAACAACACCGGTCTCAAATATAAATAATATACATACTCTGTGTAATTCCAAAGTCTTTCCAAAGTCAAAGTGGTATTTAGCTTTTTTAACTTATTGTATATATTGTAAATGTATTGTATATATACAATATTGCTGTGTCGCACCGCATCCAATGTAGACAGAATTAATGATTATATTGGCTTCTATTGTCTTTTGTCACATTGCAGTGTAGGTGTATGGTGTACAATCAACTGTTATGTCTGAGAACTGCAACACTTTTTCATTTTTTTTTTTTTGATAATATCTCGTCATTTTATCAATCCTGTACACGTGTCTATCTGTAATATAAAGATTCCCTCAACATGACATTAGCACATTATTAGCATACTTACATTAGGACTAGTCTTTCTCTTGTTTAAAAAGAAAAAAATATAAATGGATTCTGTATACTGGGAAGATATTCTGATAATATTAAATGAATATTTGTTCTTTGTCAAAATGATTTACATCCAGGTAAACATAGCAATAGATGTTAACGACAAGACAGCATAGCTTGCGTGTTCACATTGTTACATGGTCCTTCGCCTTTAAGTTTATAGTTTTCAGAATGAGAAATAGCTTAAGTTACAGAATAGGCTGCAGATATTAATATGGATATTTATAGTTGTTGTAGGCAGTGCTGCAATGGCAAGTCAATTTTAATAATCAAAAAATATGTCTAATTAATTGAATGCATAAAACTGTAACAATGTAATAAATTATTACATATCACAATAATACTGCCATATGAAATGTGTTTAATTTTCCAGAAATTCTGTGCATTTTATTTTTTTCTGGTTTCTTTGTTTTATAATTCCATACAAATTTATTATAAAATATGGCAGTAATCAAATGAATACATAAAACTTTAACATTTTAATTCGTCTTTTAAAATGCAATAAACTGAAATTTGTATTTTTCTCATTTTTTGGCAAACAAAGTGCTGCACAACAGAAGTTTACCGTGATGAACACTGATAAAAAACTGTGTGATATTATTGTTTTATAAACTGTATTATTATTGTTGTTGTTATTATTACTTAAATTGAGAAGCACATTCTACTGTACAACAGTAATATATTTCTGTCATAATTTCTTCAAGTTAGACCAAACATTTATTTTGTCAGATTTGCGTTATCCTAAGATAAACCAATGATAATATGAGGCACATTTCACAATTTATTATTGAAACCTATGTAAAAATTTCCTTATCCTTATTTGGATATAAACACATCAACAAGAAAAGAAATCCAAAAAGTAATAAGATGGAAATTAGATTCCATTACTGCAATACAGTAATTCATTAGATTAGGTTACTAAATATAGGCTACTTCAATAAAAACAGCTAATCTGTACCTAAACAATTAAAGTAACTCTACCAGACTAACTGCAAGGTATTGTTCAACGAGCATAAAAGGCTGCTTTTGTTCAGATCAGTTTAAGCCTTGTTTAACAAATCAGATTTTTCAGATCTGAAAATCTGTGTCTGGGTAACTGGCTAAAACATCACATCTTTGGCACAAACCAATGCTTTCACAACCTCTAAACCTGCACTGACATGCATCAGAGTTTTACCAGTTCAGACACAGGCACATATATTTCATGAATTACAGAGTAGCACAGCATATCCTGCCAATGCAGCAATTCACTGGTTTCCTCCCTGAAATGAGTTACAGATCTGTTCCATGACAGTCACAGACAGCAGGGAAAACAGCTATTTAATATGCAAATAATACAATCTAATTAACCATATAATTTTACATCGTAAGCACAAGAAAAGGCTTCTAATTCTTTTTTTAAGTAGATAAAAAGGGAGGAGAAAATACTTTCTATATCTGTTGTTTTGGCTGAAAATTCATCTGTCACTTGGCAGAAGCAGGCAAATTATTCAGATTATCCAGGCTGCATGACATGCTTTCATCTCTGAAAACCATGGAAAAAAATAACTATCCAAGGTAAAAGAACATTCAAATCAGACTACATTAAATACAGCAAGGATAAACACGGTTTGTGTTCTGTGCAGTGAATTATTGTCTGATGAGAGCATGAATCTATCAAATCTCAAGAGACATTTAGATACCTTTTTCCACAAGAAATTAGCGTCTTCATAGCATCACAGCAAATCGACAAAAACCATAAATTACACTTGTTCTTATGCATCAGGCCTGGACTGGCCATCGGGAGCACCGGGAGAACTCCCGGTGGCCTGGCGGCTGATTTGGCCCGCTGCCCTGTTTTTTTTGTTTGTTTGTTTTTTTTTAGTTGTTATTATTATTAATATTTTATATTTATGCCTTCTCAATGTACCAAAGTGATAATTTCCTATTTTTTCATTCGATAATAAATCGATAATAAATGATAAATTGGTTAGTCTTGACTGGCAGTGCTGCTCTATACGAATCAGCTCACGTGTGTTCCGCGCTTCCGTCAAACGATTCCGAACAGAACCGATGCGCGGGACTCGATGAAGGAGAGGAAGCGGCCAGAAGAAGCAGTGAAATGTAGCAACATCACTGACCTGTTCAGGGCTTCAAGTGCAGGTCAGTTTCATCTGTAAATACGCTAGATAGTTTTGTCTTTATTAATGTAGTTGAGTATTAAACTGCTAGTATCTGTTAGGATATCAGTAGCACCCCATTATTATCAACAGGGCCGGATTATCCAATGGGCATTATGGGCACAGGCCCAGGGGCCCATGCGCACTTGGGGCCCAAGCGAGGAGAAGAAAAAAAATTTGGAGTGTCTTTACATTAAGTGCAAATAGCGCACTTGTTGGCAAATGCTATTTACAGTAGCTCCGCCCACCAATGTCTGGTTGACACTCAATATTAAAAAAGATGCATTGCGGTCAATGGCTTCAGTGGTGTGGGCAGTAGAGCGTCAGACTAACAGAAATACTTTTTGACGCGATCGACCCGGGTTCGAGTCCGCCACTATTTGGGCCTCATTCATGAAACACGAGCAGAACGAATTTTTGTGTAAATCGTTTATAAAGCCATTCTGACATAAACTTTCGAACTCATGAAAATGTTCGCATTTTCAAAATGTTAGTTAGTATGAAAGATGTACACCTGCTCATATAATGGTGCGTAAAACATTCTGTGTTATTTTTGGCAAACTGATGACACTGCGTGTTGATGCACTGCCATCATAATATTTTATAAGTTAATTTGCTCTGTTTTTTTTTTCTTTTGGAGCTGAGACTATGGTTAATTACCGTTCAACTTTGGGTAAAACGCAGCACTCGTCACTGTCACAAGCCGTCCAATCAATGGGACAAATGCTACACCGACCAACCATCTTACTTGTACAATGACTGAGCAACAATGGAGAAGTTAATATTTCTGGTTACTGCATTTTTATATTCAGTTATATTCTTCGAAATGAGATACTAGTAATATGTTACTGCCGTGAATATTCCACATCATAGCAACCAAATCTTCAGCTGGAAAAACGCTGTGCCACCAAAGAGTTCTCAAGCGCCACCAGCTGGCCATTTTCAGAAGAGCACCTGGCTAAAAATGCTTTGATAGACACGTTCATTTGAATATTTATTGTTAGGCATATGGCTCTTTTTTTTTTTTTTTTGCATTTATGAAATATACTGGAGCCAAACCTGAAAAGGGAGTGCAGAATATTCCACTGTGTTCCTGGACACGTAATTTACGTAGCTGTGTATTTCATAGGCGGGGATTATGTTCAGGTAGCGGCTGTTTGCAATAGCAATAGAGGCTATTTACACTAAGTGTAAATAGCATATTTTCTTAGCGATAGATACTATTTACACTAAGTGAAAATAGCATATTTTCTTAGCGATAGATGCTATTTACATTAAGTGCAAATAGCAGCATTTTTTTAGTGATATGTTATTTACACTAAGTGCAAATAGCTTTAGATTCTATTCACAATATGTTAAAATAGCAGGATCTTTCTGCTATTTATACTACTTATTGCAAATAGTGGCAATTATCTGCACCTCAGTATTGTAGTACATTATAAAACAGTATGCAATAACTTATTGAGTTTAAATTTTAATTTTAATTCAAATTATTAAATGGATGCCACTAGGGCTGGCATGCGATTTATCGTGCAGCCCTAGATGCCACCTTATTGGGACAATAAATCCCTCCCTACACCTACCCTAACCATACCTGATACTTTATTTTCAACGTTTTGATTATTTCCTTCATTTTCATTGAAAAGAAATGCTTTTCTGATGTGATTTGAAATTTGAAAAGGGAGAAAAAAGTTCGCCAAAAGGCAGATTCGAACCCGGGTCGATCGCGTCAAAATGAATACGACACACAACAACACAAAAATAGTATGAGTCACAGCCTAATAATTCAATAGTGTGTTCAGTAGGCTATTAGAATGTTTCAACAAAAATATTGTACTCATTTTGACATTTAGGCACTTTAGAAAATGTTTCAATACACTACCAGTCAAAAGGTTTTGATCAGTAAGATTTGTAATATTTTTAAAGAAGTCTCTTCTGCTCACCAAGCCTGTATTTATTTGATCCAAAATACAGCAAAAGCAGTAATATTGTGAAATATTTTTGCTATTTAAAATAACTGCGTTCTATTTGAATATATTTTAATTTTAATTTTAATTCAAATTATTAAATGGATGCCACTAGGGCTGCACGATAAATCGCATGCGATATTTAATGCGCAGCCAAAAGGCAGATTCGAACCCGCGTCAAAAGGAGTATGACAGACACTTTACCATCTACGCCACTAAATCTGGCGATTGATGACTGTCTTTCATAATGTTGACCAGCCGAATCACACTTTGGTGGGCGGAGTTTGTGTAAATAGCCTCTGCCAACAAGGCGGGCTATTTGCACTTAGTGAAATAGACCGTTATGTCATCAAATCTGATGTTTACGAAGCGTTTGTGAATCTGGAGGAGAGTTTTAGGGAAGGTCTGTTTTACGGGCAGATTACTTTGAATTTACTCACATATTTACGCAAGTTTCATGAGTCTCTGTGTTATTATTCTGTTAATATACAAAAATACTGAGGTACAAATAGTATCTGCCAATATAAAGTACAGATGGCATAATTACTATTTACACATATTGCAACGATTGCTGCTGGTCCAGGAAAGCATTGTTGCAATAATGTGATGTAAATCCTGTATGATAGAGGATGCGATCATAGGCTGTAACCTGTGAGTGTAGGCTAAATCCTGTATAAGCTAGAGGTGTTTCCAACAATTAGTACCCTATAATTTAAAACCTTGATTGTGCGCATGTATGTGTGTGCGTGTGTGGATGTGGGGGGCCCGAAAAGACATTGTGCCCAGGGACCTCTGAATTCCTAATCCGGGCCTGTACCTAAGGGGTTAATCTCATCAGCGTCAGTGAGCCAATAAGCCTCACCAAGCCTGTATTTATTTGATCCAAAATACAGCAAACACAGCAATATTGTGAAATATTTTTAGTATTTAAAACGACTGCTTTCTATTTGAATAAATTTTAAAATGTAATTTATTCCTGTGATTTCAAAGCTGAA
>NW_015539863.1:1376369-1377225 GCF_001515605.1 Sinocyclocheilus anshuiensis
TGTATGCTGATTTGCTGCTCAAAAAACATTTAGTATTATTATTATTATTATTATTATTATTATTACATTGAAAACATATTAGATTTTTTTCAGGTTTCTTTGATGAATAGAAAGTTCAGAAGAACTAATAATTTCTATACCCCCGCCCCCCTTTTCTGTGTGTCCTGGATGAATGTGAGATTTCCCGGCCTGAAATTGCGTCCCAGTCCGGCCCTGGTATGCATTCACAGAATTATCAATTTCTGTTATTTTGCATATTGTTGGTCCTATACGCGGTTAATGATATTATTATCATTTTAAAGCCTTTTTTTACAGACAGTCTGCTTGATAAACAATTCTAGTACGGTGTTTGTTTGCAAATTGCAAACAAAACCAACTGAGACAACTTTTAAAAAAATACAACAAAAGTTATGTTTCTTAAAGGGGTCATATGATGCGATTTCAAGTTTACATATATTGCAAACATTGCTGCTGGTCCAGGAAAGCATTGTTGAAATGTGATGTAAATCCTGTATGATAGAGGGTGCGATCATAGGCTGTAACCTGTGAGTGTAAATCCTGTATAAGCTAGAGGTGTTTCCAACAATTAGTACCCTATAATTTAAAACCTTGATTGTGCGCGCGCGCGCGTGTATGTGTGTGTGTGTGTGTGTGTGTGTGTGTGTGGATGTGGGGGGCCCAACAAGACATTGTGACCAGGGGCCTCTGAATTCCTAACCCGGGCCTGATTATCATCATTCAGAATACTGTGCTAAAGGACATCAATATCGATTGTAAATTTACATTAAAAAATTTAGCAGAGACAGATATTCACATGGATTTATTGTACAGGGAGGGAGGGAGCTAGAGCAGACAA